>NC_065554.1:22295964-22557519 GCF_022605725.1 Anthonomus grandis grandis | reverse complement strand
ACACATCTCGTGAGAGTTTTGAGCCCAAAAATGGGTCACAAAAATGCGAGATCTCAGCTAATGTGGGAGCTACGACCTTGCGGATGGTCTCGTTGGATTCAGAAGAACGAAACTAAGTCAAAACCGTTGGAATTTTCCCGATAGTGCCCATAGAAGCCGAGATATGGACCTCCAAAGTTAGGAATTTTTCATTTTTAGGGTATACCCCCCCGTATCGAATTTTTCACCAAAAATTGATTTTTTTCGAATTTGAACTAACTATACCAGCGGCTAGTTCCCATCACCTACAACACGAAAACACCGGGTTATAATGAGTTTCGAGAAAAACTAAGGGAATTATAGCACTTTGAAAATGCGAAAAATCGATTTTCTTTAAACCCGAAAATAGCGATAGGAACCCTTATCAGCGGCTTATTCCCATCACCTACATTACGAAAACACCGGATTATAACAAAATTTGACCAGAACAAGTGGAATTATAGCACTTTGAAAATTCGTAAAAAAGTCAATTTTCGACCCCGTTTTTGAGCCCAAAAATGGGTCACAAAAATGCGAGATCTCAGCTAATATGGGAGCTACGACCTTGCGGATGGTCTCGTTGGATTCAGAAGGACGAAACTAAGTCAAAACCGTTGGAATTTTCCCGATAGTGCCTATAGAAGCCGAGATATGGACTTCCAAAGTTTGGGATTTTTCATTTTTAGGGTATACCCCCCCGTATCAAATTTTTCACCAAAAATTGATTTTTTTCGAATTTGAACTAACTATACCAGCGGCTAGTTCCCATCACCTACAACACGAAAACACCGGGTTATAATGAGTTTCGAGAAAAACTAAGGGAATTATAGCACTTTGAAAATGCGAAAAATCGATTTTCTTTAAACCCGAAAATAGCGATAGAAACCCCTATCAGCGGCTTATTCCCATCACCTATATTACGAAAACACCGGATTATAACAAAATTTGACCAGAACAAGTGGAATTATAGCACTTTGAAAATTCGTAAAAAAGTCAATTTTCGACCCCGTTTTTGAGCCCAAAAATGGGTCACAAAAATGCGAGATCTCAGCTAATGTGGGAGCTACGACCTTGCGGATGGTCTCGTTGGATTCAGAAGAACGAAACTAAGTCAAAACCGTTGGAATTTTCCCGATAGTGCCCATAGAAGCCGAGATATGGACCTCCAAAGTTAGGAATTTTTCATTTTTAGGGTATACCCCCCCGTATCGAATTTTTCACCAAAAATTGATTTTTTTCGAATTTGAACTAACTATACCAGCGGCTAGTTCCCATCACCTACAACACGAAAACACCGGGTTATAATGAGTTTCGAGAAAAACTAAGGGAATTATAGCACTTTGAAAATGCGAAAAATCGATTTTCTTTAAACCCGAAAATAGCGATAGGAACCCTTATCAGCGGCTTATTCCCATCACCTACATTACGAAAACACCGGATTATAACAAAATTTGACCAGAACAAGTGGAATTATAGCACTTTGAAAATTCGTAAAAAAGTCAATTTTCGACCCCGTTTTTGAGCCCAAAAATGGGTCACAAAAATGCGAGATCTCAGCTAATATGGGAGCTACGACCTTGCGGATGGTCTCGTTGGATTCAGAAGGACGAAACTAAGTCAAAACCGTTGGAATTTTCCCGATAGTGCCTATAGAAGCCGAGATATGGACTTCCAAAGTTTGGGATTTTTCATTTTTAGGGTATACCCCCCCGTATCAAATTTTTCACCAAAAATTGATTTTTTTCGAATTTGAACTAACTATACCAGCGGCTAGTTCCCATCACCTACAACACGAAAACACCGGGTTATAATGAGTTTCGAGAAAAACTAAGGGAATTATAGCACTTTGAAAATGCGAAAAATCGATTTTCTTTAAACCCGAAAATAGCGATAGAAACCCTTATCAGCGGCTTATTCCCATCACCTACATTACGAAAACACCGGATTATAACAAAATTCGACCAGAACAAGTGGAATTATAGCACTTTGAAAATTCGTAAAAAAGTCAATTTTCGACCCCGTTTTTGAGCCCAAAAATGGGTCACAAAAATGCGAGATCTCAGCTAATGTGGGAGCTACGACCTTGCGGATGGTCTCGTTGGATTCAGAAGAACGAAACTAAGTCAAAACCGTTGGAATTTTCCCGATAGTGCCCATAGAAGCCGAGATATGGACCTCCAAAGTTAGGAATTTTTCATTTTTAGGGTATACCCCCCCGTATCGAATTTTTCACCAAAAATTGATTTTTTTCGAATTTGAACTAACTATACCAGCGGCTAGTTCCCATCACCTACAACACGAAAACACCGGGTTATAATGAGTTTCGAGAAAAACTAAGGGAATTATAGCACTTTGAAAATGCGAAAAATCGATTTTCTTTAAACCCGAAAATAGCGATAGGAACCCTTATCAGCGGCTTATTCCCATCACCTACATTACGAAAACACCGGATTATAACAAAATTCGACCAGAACAAGTGGAATTTTAGCACTTTGAAAATTCGTAAAAAAGTCAATTTTCGACCCCGTTTTTGAGCCCAAAAATGGGTCACAAAAATGCGAGATCTCAGCTAATATGGGAGCTACGACCTTGCGGATGGTCTCGTTGGATTCAGAAGGACGAAACTAAGTCAAAACCGTTGGAATTTTCCCGATAGTGCCTATAGAAGCCGAGATATGGACTTCCAAAGTTTGGGATTTTTCATTTTTAGGGTATACCCCCCCGTATCAAATTTTTCACCAAAAATTGATTTTTTTCGAATTTGAACTAACTATACCAGCGGCTAGTTCCCATCACCTACAACACGAAAACACCGGGTTATAATGAGTTTCGAGAAAAACTAAGGGAATTATAGCACTTTGAAAATGCGAAAAATCGATTTTCTTTAAACCCGAAAATAGCGATAGGAACCCTTATCAGCGGCTTATTCCCATCACCTACATTACGAAAACACCGGATTATAACAAAATTTGACCAGAACAAGTGGAATTATAGCACTTTGAAAATTCGTAAAAAAGTCAATTTTCGACCCCGTTTTTGAGCCCAAAAATGGGTCACAAAAATGCGAGATCTCAGCTAATATGGGAGCTACGACCTTGCGGATGGTCTCGTTGGATTCAGAAGAACGAAACTAAGTCAAAACCGTTGGAATTTTCCCGATAGTGCCCATAGAAGCCGAGATATGGACCTCCAAAGTTAGGAATTTTTCATTTTTAGGGTATACCCCCCCGTATCGAATTTTTCACCAAAAATTGATTTTTTTCGAATTTGAACTAACTATACCAGCGGCTAGTTCCCATCACCTACAACACGAAAACACCGGGTTATAATGAGTTTCGAGAAAAACTAAGGGAATTATAGCACTTTGAAAATGCGAAAAATCGATTTTCTTTAAACCCGAAAATAGCGATAGAAACCCCTATCAGCGGCTTATTCCCATCACCTATATTACGAAAACACCGGATTATAACAAAATTTGACCAGAACAAGTGGAATTATAGCACTTTGAAAATTCGTAAAAAAGTCAATTTTCGACCCCGTTTTTGAGCCCAAAAATGGGTCACAAAAATGCGAGATCTCAGCTAATATGGAAGCTACGACCTTGCGGATGGTCTCGTTGGATTCAGAAGGACGAAACTAAGCCAAAACCGTTGGAATTTTCCCGATAGTGCCTATAGAAGCCGAGATATGGACTTCCAAAGTTTGGGATTTTTCATTTTTAGGGTATACCCCCCCGTATCAAATTTTTCACCAAAAATTGATTTTTTTCGAATTTGAACTAACTATACCAGCGGCTAGTTCCCATCACCTACAACACGAAAACACCGGGTTATAATGAGTTTCGAGAAAAACTAAGGGAATTATAGCACTTTGAAAATGCGAAAAATCGATTTTCTTTAAACCCGAAAATAGCGATAGAAACCCTTATCAGCGGCTTATTCCCATCACCTACATTACGAAAACACCGGATTATAACAAAATTCGACCAGAACAAGTGGAATTACAGCACTTTGAAAATTCGTAAAAAAGTCAATTTTCGACCCCGTTTTTGAGCCCAAAAATGGGTCACAAAAATGCGAGATCTCAGCTAATATGGGAGCTACGACCTTGCGGATGGTCTCGTTGGATTCAGAAGAACGAAACTAAGTCAAAACCGTTGGAATTTTCCCGATAGTGCCTATAGAAGCCGAGATATGGACCTCCAAAGTTAGGAATTTTTCATTTTCAGGGTATACCCCCCCGTATCGAATTTTTCACCAAAAATTGATTTTTTTCGAATTTGAACTAACTATACCAGCGGCTAGTTCCCATCACCTACAACACGAAAACACCGGGTTATAATGAGTTTCGAGAAAAACTAAGGGAATTATTGCACTTTGAAAATGCGAAAAATCGATTTTCTTTAAACCCGAAAATAGCGATAGAAACCCCTATCAGCGGCTTATTCCCATCACCTATATTACGAAAACACCGGATTATAACAAAATTTGACCAGAACAAGTGGAATTATAGCACTTTGAAAATTCGTAAAAAAGTCAATTTTCGACCCCGTTTTTGAGCCCAAAAATGGGTCACAAAAATGCGAAATCTCAGGTAATATGGGAGCTACGACCTTGCGGATGGTCTCGTTGGATTCAAAAGAACAATACTAAGTCAAAACCGTTGGAATTTTCCCGATAGTGCCCATAGAAGCCGAGATATGGACCTCCAAAATAAGGAATTTTTCATTTTTAGGGTATACCCCCCCGTATCGAATTTTTCACCAAAAATTGATTTTTTTCGAATTTGAACTAACTATACCAGCGGCTAGTTCCCATCACCTACAACACGAAAACACCGAGTTATAATGAGTTTCGAGAAAAACTAAGGGAATTATAGCACTTTGAAAATGCGAAAAATCGATTTTCTTTAAACCCGAAAATAGCGATAGAAACCCCTATCAGCGGCTTATTCCCATCACCTATATTACGAAAACACCGGATTATAACAAAATTTGACCAGAACAAGTGGAATTATAGCACTTTGAAAATTCGTAAAAAAGTCAATTTTCGACCCCGTTTTTGAGCCCAAAAATGGGTCACAAAAATGCGAGATCTCAGCTAATATGGGAGCTACGACCTTGCGGATGGTCTCGTTGGATTCAAAAGAACGAAACTAAGTCAAAACCGTTGGAATTTTCCCGATAGTGCCCATAGAAGCCGAGATATGGACCTCCAAAGTTAGGAATTTTTCATTTTCAGGGTATACCCCCCCGTATCGAATTTTTCACCAAAAATTGATTTTTTTCGAATTTGAACTAACTATACCAGCGGCTAGTTCCCATCACCTACAACACGAAAACACCGGGTTATAATGAGTTTCGAGAAAAACTAAGGGAATTATAGCACTTTGAAAATGCGAAAAATCGATTTTCTTTAAACCCGAAAATAGCGATAGAAACCCCTATCAGCGGCTTATTCCCATCACCTATATTACGAAAACACCGGATTATAACAAAATTTGACCAGAACAAGTGGAATTATAGCACTTTGAAAATTCGTAAAAAAGTCAATTTTCGACCCCGTTTTTGAGCCCAAAAATGGGTCACAAAAATGCGAGATCTCAGCTAATATGGGAGCTACGACCTTGCGGATGGTCTCGTTGGATTCAGAAGGACGAAACTAAGTCAAAACCGTTGGAATTTTCCCGATAGTGCCTATAGAAGCCGAGATATGGACTTCCAAAGTTTTGGATTTTTCATTTTTAGGGTATACCCCCCCGTATCAAATTTTTCACCAAAAATTGATTTTTTTCGAATTTGAACTAACTATACCAGCGGCTAGTTCCCATCACCTACAACACGAAAACACCGGGTTATAATGAGTTTCGAGAAAAACTAAGGGAATTATAGCACTTTGAAAATGCGAAAAATCGATTTTCTTTAAACCCGAAAATAGCGATAGAAACCCCTATCAGCGGCTTATTCCCATCACCTATATTACGAAAACACCGGATTATAACAAAATTTGACCAGAACAAGTGGAATTATAGCACTTTGAAAATTCGTAAAAAAGTCAATTTTCGACCCCGTTTTTGAGCCCAAAAATGGGTCACAAAAATGCGAGATCTCAGCTAATATGGGAGCTACGACCTTGCGGATGGTCTCGTTGGATTCAGAAGAACGAAACTAAGTCAAAACCGTTGGAATTTTCCCGATAGTGCCCATAGAAGCCGAGATATGGACCTCCAAAGTTAGGAATTTTTCATTTTTAGGGTATACCCCCCCGTATCGAATTTTTCACCAAAAATTGATTTTTTTCGAATTTGAACTAACTAAACCAGCGGCTAGTTCCCATCACCTACAACACGAAAACACCGGGTTATAATGAGTTTCGAGAAAAACTAAGGGAATTATAGCACTTTGAAAATGCGAAAAATCGATTTTCTTTAAACCCGAAAATAGCGATAGGAACCCTTATCAGCGGCTTATTCCCATCACCTACATTACGAAAACACCGGATTATAACAAAATTCGACCAGAACAAGTGGAATTATAGCACTTTGAAAATTCGTAAAAAAGTCAATTTTCGACCCCGTTTTTGAGCCCAAAAATGGGTCACAAAAATGCGAGATCTCAGCTAATATGGGAGCTACGACCTTGCGGATGGTCTCGTTGGATTCAAAAGAACGAAACTAAGTCAAAACCCTTGGAATTTTCCCGATAGTGCCTATAGAAGCCGAGATATGGACCTCCAAAGTTAGGAATTTTTCATTTTCAGGGTATACCCCCCCGTATCGAATTTTTCACCAAAAATTGATTTTTTTCGAATTTGAACTAACTATACCAGCGGCTAGTTCCCATCACCTACAACACGAAAACACCGGGTTATAATGAGTTTCGAGAAAAACTAAGGGAATTATAGCACTTTGAAAATGCGAAAAATCGATTTTCTTTAAACCCGAAAATAGCGATAGAAACCCCTATCAGCGGCTTATTCCCATCACCTATATTACGAAAACACCGGATTATAACAAAATTTGACCAGAACAAGTGGAATTATAGCACTTTGAAAATTCGTAAAAAAGTCAATTTTCGACCCCGTTTTTGAGCCCAAAAATGGGTCACAAAAATGCGAGATCTCAGCTAATATGGGAGCTACGACCTTGCGGATGGTCTCGTTGGATTCAAAAGAACGAAACTAAGTCAAAAACCGTTGGAATTTTCCCGATAGTGCCCATAGAAGCCGAGATATGGACCTCCAAAGTTAGGAATTTTTCATTTTCAGGGTATACCCCCCCGTATCGAATTTTTCACCAAAAATTGATTTTTTTCGAATTTGAACTAACTATACCAGCGGCTAGTTCCCATCACCTACAACACG
Organism: Anthonomus grandis grandis; assembly: GCF_022605725.1. Classification (NCBI taxonomy): domain Eukaryota; kingdom Metazoa; phylum Arthropoda; class Insecta; order Coleoptera; family Curculionidae; genus Anthonomus; species Anthonomus grandis. The sequence continues at coordinate 22,550,140 of NC_065554.1, read as the reverse complement.
AAAACACCGGGTTATAATGAGTTTCGAGAAAAACTAAGGGAATTATAGCACTTTGAAAATGCGAAAAATCGATTTTCTTTAAACCCGAAAATAGCGATAGAAACCCCTATCAGCGGCTTATTCCCATCACCTATATTACGAAAACACCGGATTATAACAAAATTTGACCAGAACAAGTGGAATTATAGCACTTTGAAAATTCGTAAAAAAGTCAATTTTCGACCCCGTTTTTGAGCCCAAAAATGGGTCACAAAAATGCGAGATCTCAGCTAATATGGGAGCTACGACCTTGCGGATGGTCTCGTTGGATTCAAAAGAACGAAACTAAGTCAAAACCGTTGGAATTTTCCCGATAGTGCCCATAGAAGCCGAGATATGGACCTCCAAAGTTAGGAATTTTTCATTTTTAGGGTATACCCCCCCGTATCGAATTTTTCACCAAAAATTGATTTTTTTCGAATTTGAACTAACTAAACCAGCGGCTAGTTCCCATCACCTACAACACGAAAACACCGGGTTATAATGAGTTTCGAGAAAAACTAAGGGAATTATAGCACTTTGAAAATGCGAAAAATCGATTTTCTTTAAACCCGAAAATAGCGATAGAAACCCCTATCAGCGGCTTATTCCCAACACCTATATTACGAAAACACCGGATTATAACAAAATTTGACCAGAACAAGTGGAATTATAGCACTTTGAAAATTCGTAAAAAAGTCAATTTTCGACCCCGTTTTTGAGCCCAAAAATGGGTCACAAAAATGCGAGATCTCAGCTAATATGGGAGCTACGACCTTGCGGATGGTCTCGTTGGATTCAAAAGAACGAAACTAAGTCAAAACCGTTGGAATTTTCCCGATAGTGCCCATAGAAGCCGAGATATGGACCTCCAAAGTTAGGAATTTTTCATTTTTAGGGTATACCCCCCCGTATCGAATTTTTCACCAAAAATTGATTTTTTTCGAATTTGAACTAACTAAACCAGCGGCTAGTTCCCATCACCTACAACACGAAAACACCGGGTTATAATGAGTTTCGAGAAAAACTAAGGGAATTATAGCACTTTGAAAATGCGAAAAATCGATTTTCTTTAAACCCGAAAATAGCGATAGAAACCCCTATCAGCGGCTTATTCCCAACACCTATATTACGAAAACACCGGATTATAACAAAATTTGACCAGAACAAGTGGAATTATAGCACTTTGAAAATTCGTAAAAAAGTCAATTTTCGACCCCGTTTTTGAGCCCAAAATGGGTCACAAAAATGCGAGATCTCAGCTAATATGGGAGCTACGACCTTGCGGATAGTCTCGTTGGATTCAGAAGAACGAAACTAAGTCAAAACCGTTGGAATTTTCCCGATAGTGCCCATAGAAGCCGAGATATGGACCTCCAAAGTTAGGAATTTTTCATTTTTAGGGTATACCCCCCCGTATCGAATTTTTCACCAAAAATTGATTTTTTTCGAATTTGAACTAACTATACCAGCGGCTAGTTCCCATCACCTACAACACGAAAACACCGGGTTATAGTGAGTTTCGAGAAAAACTAAGGGAATTATAGCACTTTGAAAATGCGAAAAATCGATTTTCTTTAAACCCGAAAATAGCGATAGAAACCCCTATCAGCGGCTTATTCCCAACACCTATATTACGAAAACACCGGATTATAACAAAATTTGACCAGAACAAGTGGAATTATAGCACTTTGAAAATTCGTAAAAAAGTCAATTTTCGACCCCGTTTTTGAGCCCAAAAATGGGTCACAAAAATGCGAGATCTCAGCTAATATGGGAGCTACGACCTTGCGGATAGTCTCGTTGGATTCAGAAGAACGAAACTAAGTCAAAACCGTTGGAATTTTCCCGATAGTGCCCATAGAAGCCGAGATATGGACCTCCAAAGTTAGGAATTTTTCATTTTTAGGGTATACCCCCCCGTATCGAATTTTTCACCAAAAATTGATTTTTTTCGAATTTGAACTAACTATACCAGCGGCTAGTTCCCATCACCTACAACACGAAAACACCGGGTTATAATGAGTTTCGAAAAAAACTAAGGGAATTATAGCACTTTGAAAATGCGAAAAATCGATTTTCTTTAAACCCGAAAATAGCAATAGAAACCCCTATCAGCGGCTTATTCCCAACACCTATATTACGAAAACACCGGATTATAACAAAATTTGACCAGAACAAGTGGAATTATAGCACTTTGAAAATTCGTAAAAAAGTCAATTTTCGACCCCGTTTTTGAGCCCAAAAATGGGTCACAAAAATGCGAGATCTCAGCTAATATGGGAGCTACGACCTTGCGGATGGTCTCGTTGGATTCAGAAGAACGAAACTAAGTCAAAACCGTTGGAATTTTCCCGATAGTGCCCATAGAAGCCGAGATATGGACCTCCAAAGTTAGGAATTTTTCATTTTTAGGGTATACCCCCCCGTATCGAATTTTTCACCAAAAATTGATTTTTTTCGAATTTGAACTAACTATACCAGCGGCTAGTTCCCATCACCTACAACACGAAAACACCGGGTTATAATGAGTTTCGAGAAAAACTAAGGGAATTATAGCACTTTGAAATGCGAAAAATCGATTTTCTTTAAACCCGAAAATAGCGATAGGAACCCTTATCAGCGGCTTATTCCCATCACCTACATTACGAAAACACCGCATTATAACAAAATTCGACCAGAACAAGTGGAATTATAACACTTTGAAAATTCGTAAAAAAGTCAATTTTCGACCCCGTTTTTGAGCCCAAAAATGGGTCACAAAAATGCGAGATCTCAGCTAATATGGGAGCTACGACCTTGCGGATAGTCTCGTTGGATTCAGAAGAACGAAACTAAGTCAAAACCGGGGGAATTTTCCCGATAGTGCCCATAGAAGCCGAGATATGGACCTCCAAAGTTAGGAATTTTTCATTTTTAGGGTATACCCCCCCGTATCGAATTTTTCACCAAAAATTGATTTTTTTCGAATTTGAACTAACTATACCAGCGGCTAGTTCCCATCACCTACAACACGAAAACACCGGGTTATAATGAGTTTCGAGAAAAACTAAGGGAATTATAGCACTTTGAAAATGCGAAAAATCGATTTTCTTTAAACCCGAAAATAGCGATAGGAACCCTTATCAGCGGCTTATTCCCATCACCTACATTACGAAAACACCGGACTATAACAAAATTTGACCAGAACAAGTGGAATTATAGCACTTTGAAAATTCGTAAAAAAGTCAATTTTCGACCCCGTTTTTGAGCCCAAAAATGGGTCACAAAAATGCGAGATCTCAGCTAATATGGGAGCTACGACCTTGCGGATGGTCTCGTTGGATTCAGAAGGACGAAACTAAGTCAAAACCGTTGGAATTTTCCCGATAGTGCCTATAGAAGCCGAGATATGGACTTCCAAAGTTTGGGATTTTTCATTTTTAGGGTATACCCCCCCGTATCGAATTTTTCACCAAAAATTGATTTTTTTCGAATTTGAACTAACTATACCAGCGGCTAGTTCCCATCACCTACAACACGAAAACACCGGGTTATAATGAGTTTCGAGAAAAACTAAGGGAATTATAGCACTTTGAAAATGCGAAAAATCGATTTTCTTTAAACCCGAAAATAGCGATAGAAACCCCTATCAGCGGCTTATTCCCAACACCTATATTACGAAAACACCGGATTATAACAAAATTTGACCAGAACAAGTGGAATTATAGCACTTTGAAAATTCGTAAAAAAGTCAATTTTCGACCCCGTTTTTGAGCCCAAAAATGGGTCACAAAAATGGGAGATCTCAGCTAATATGGGAGCTACGACCTTGCGGATAGTCTCGTTGGATTCAGAAGAACGAAACTAAGTCAAAACCGTTGGAATTTTCCCGATAGTGCCCATAGAAGCCGAGATATGGACCTCCAAAGTTAGGAATTTTTCATTTTTAGGGTATACCCCCCCGTATCGAATTTTTCACCAAAAATTGATTTTTTTCGAATTTGAACTAACTATACCAGCGGCTAGTTCCCATCACCTACAACACGAAAACACCGGGTTATAATGAGTTTCGAGAAAAACTAAGGGAATTATAGCACTTTGAAATGCGAAAAATCGATTTTCTTTAAACCCGAAAATAGCGATAGGAACCCTTATCAGCGGCTTATTCCCATCACCTACATTACGAAAACACCGCATTATAACAAAATTCGACCAGAACAAGTGGAATTATAACACTTTGAAAATTCGTAAAAAAGTCAATTTTCGACCCCGTTTTTGAGCCCAAAAATGGGTCACAAAAATGCGAGATCTCAGCTAATATGGGAGCTACGACCTTGCGGATAGTCTCGTTGGATTCAGAAGAACGAAACTAAGTCAAAACCGGGGGAATTTTCCCGATAGTGCCCATAGAAGCCGAGATATGGACCTCCAAAGTTAGGAATTTTTCATTTTTAGGGTATACCCCCCCGTATCGAATTTTTCACCAAAAATTGATTTTTTTCGAATTTGAACTAACTATACCAGCGGCTAGTTCCCATCACCTACAACACGAAAACACCGGGTTATAATGAGTTTCGAGAAAAACTAAGGGAATTATAGCACTTTGAAAATGCGAAAAATCGATTTTCTTTAAACCCGAAAATAGCGATAGGAACCCTTATCAGCGGCTTATTCCCATCACCTACATTACGAAAACACCGGACTATAACAAAATTTGACCAGAACAAGTGGAATTATAGCACTTTGAAAATTCGTAAAAAAGTCAATTTTCGACCCCGTTTTTGAGCCCAAAAATGGGTCACAAAAATGCGAGATCTCAGCTAATATGGGAGCTACGACCTTGCGGATGGTCTCGTTGGATTCAGAAGGACGAAACTAAGTCAAAACCGTTGGAATTTTCCCGATAGTGCCTATAGAAGCCGAGATATGGACTTCCAAAGTTTGGGATTTTTCATTTTTAGGGTATACCCCCCCGTATCGAATTTTTCACCAAAAATTGATTATTTTCGAATTTGAACTAACTATACCAGCGGCTAGTTCCCATCACCTACAACACGAAAACACCGGGTTATAATGAGTTTCGAGAAAAACTAAGGGAATTATAGCACTTTGAAAATGCGAAAAATCGATTTTCTTTAAACCCGAAAATAGCGATAGAAACCCTTATCAGCGGCTTATTCCCATCACCTACATTACGAAAACACCGGATTATAACAAAATTCGACCAGAACAAGTGGAATTTTAGCACTTTGAAAATTCGTAAAAAAGTCAATTTTCGACCCCGTTTTTGAGCCCAAAAATGGGTCACAAAAATGCGAGATCTCAGCTAATATGGGAGCTACGACCTTGCGGATGGTCTCGTTGGATTCAGAAGGACGAAACTAAGTCAAAACCGTTGGAATTTTCCCGATAGTGCCTATAGAAGCCGAGATATGGACTTCCAAAGTTTGGGATTTTTCATTTTTAGGGTATACCCCCCCGTATCAAATTTTTCACCAAAAATTGATTTTTTTCGAATTTGAACTAACTATACCAGCGGCTAGTTCCCATCACCTACAACACGAAAACACCGGGTTATAATGAGTTTCGAGAAAAACTAAGGGAATTATAGCACTTTGAAAATGCGAAAAATCGATTTTCTTTAAACCCGAAAATAGCGATAGAAACCCCTATCAGCGGCTTATTCCCATCACCTATATTACGAAAACACCGGATTATAACAAAATTTGACTAGAACAAGTCGAATTATAGCACTTTGAAAATTCGTAAAAAAGTCAATTTTCGACCCTGTTTTTGAGCCCAAAAATGGGTCACAAAAATGCGAGATCTCAGCTAATGTGGGAGCTACGACCTTGCGGATGGTCTCGTTGGATTCAGAAGAACGAAACTAAGTCAAAACCGTTAGAATTTTCCCGATAGTGCCTATAGAAGCCGAGATATGGACCTCCAAAGTTAGGAATTTTTCATTTTCAGGGTATACCCCCCCGTATCGAATTTTTCACCAAAAATTGATTTTTTTCGAATTTGAACTAACTATACCAGCGGCTAGTTCCCATCACCTACAACACGAAAACACCGGGTTATAATGAGTTTCGAGAAAAACTAAGGGAATTATAGCACTTTGAAAATGCGAAAAATCGATTTTCTTTAAACCCGAAAATAGCGATAGAAACCCCTATCAGCGGCTTATTCCCATCACCTATATTACGAAAACACCGGATTATAACAAAATTTGACCAGAACAAGTCGAATTATAGCACTTTGAAAATTCGTAAAAAAGTCAATTTTCGACCCCGTTTTTGAGCCCAAAAATGGGTCACAAAAATGCGAGATCTCAGCTAATATGGGAGCTACGACCTTGCGGATGGTCTCGTTGGATTCAGAAGAACGAAACTAAGTCAAAACCGTTGGAATTTTCCCGATAGTGCCTATAGAAGCCGAGATATGGACCTCCAAAGTTAGGAATTTTTCATTTTCAGGGTATACCCCCCCGTATCGAATTTTTCACCAAAAATTGATTTTTTTCGAATTTGAACTAACTATACCAGCGGCTAGTTCCCATCACCTACAACACGAAAACACCGGGTTATAATGAGTTTCGAGAAAAACTAAGGGAATTATAGCACTTTGAAAATGCGAAAAATCGATTTTCTTTAAACCCGAAAATAGCGATAGAAACCCTTATCAGCGGCTTATTCCCATCACCTACATTACGAAAACACCGGATTATAACAAAATTCGACCAGAACAAGTGGAATTTTAGCACTTTGAAAATTCGTAAAAAAGTCAATTTTCGACCCCGTTTTTGAGCCCAAAAATGGGTCACAAAAATGCGAGATCTCAGCTAATATGGGAGCTACGACCTTGCGGATGGTCTCGTTGGATTCAGAAGGACGAAACTAAGTCAAAACCGTTGGAATTTTCCCGATAGTGCCTATAGAAGCCGAGATATGGACTTCCAAAGTTTGGGATTTTTCATTTTTAGGGTATACCCCCCCGTATCAAATTTTTCACCAAAAATTGATTTTTTTCGAATTTGAACTAACTATACCAGCGGCTAGTTCCCATCACCTACAACACGAAAACACCGGGTTATAATGAGTTTCGAGAAAAACTAAGGGAATTATAGCACTTTGAAAATGCGAAAAATCGATTTTCTTTAAACCCGAAAATAGCGATAGAAACCCCTATCAGCGGCTTATTCCCATCACCTATATTACGAAAACACCGGATTATAACAAAATTTGACTAGAACAAGTCGAATTATAGCACTTTGAAAATTCGTAAAAAAGTCAATTTTCGACCCTGTTTTTGAGCCCAAAAATGGGTCACAAAAATGCGAGATCTCAGCTAATGTGGGAGCTACGACCTTGCGGATGGTCTCGTTGGATTCAGAAGAACGAAACTAAGTCAAAACCGTTAGAATTTTCCCGATAGTGCCTATAGAAGCCGAGATATGGACCTCCAAAGTTAGGAATTTTTCATTTTCAGGGTATACCCCCCCGTATCGAATTTTTCACCAAAAATTGATTTTTTTCGAATTTGAACTAACTATACCAGCGGCTAGTTCCCATCACCTACAACACGAAAACACCGGGTTATAATGAGTTTCGAGAAAAACTAAGGGAATTATAGCACTTTGAAAATGCGAAAAATCGATTTTCTTTAAACCCGAAAATAGCGATAGAAACCCCTATCAGCGGCTTATTCCCATCACCTATATTACGAAAACACCGGATTATAACAAAATTTGACCAGAACAAGTCGAATTATAGCACTTTGAAAATTCGTAAAAAAGTCAATTTTCGACCCCGTTTTTGAGCCCAAAAATGGGTCACAAAAATGCGAGATCTCAGCTAATATGGGAGCTACGACCTTGCGGATGGTCTCGTTGGATTCAGAAGAACGAAACTAAGTCAAAACCGTTGGAATTTTCCCGATAGTGCCTATAGAAGCCGAGATATGGACCTCCAAAGTTAGGAATTTTTCATTTTCAGGGTATACCCCCCCGTATCGAATTTTTCACCAAAAATTGATTTTTTTCGAATTTGAACTAACTATACCAGCGGCTAGTTCCCATCACCTACAACACGAAAACACCGGGTTATAATGAGTTTCGAGAAAAACTAAGGGAATTATAGCACTTTGAAAATGCGAAAAATCGATTTTCTTTAAACCCGAAAATAGCGATAGAAACCCCTATCAGCGGCTTATTCCCATCACCTATATTACGAAAACACCGGATTATAACAAAATTTGACCAGAACAAGTGGAATTATAGCACTTTGAAAATTCGTAAAAAAGTCAATTTTCGATCCCGTTTTTGAGCCCAAAAATGGGTCACAAAAATGCGAGATCTCAGCTAATATGGGAGCTACGACCTTGCGGATGGTCTCGTTGGATTCAGAAGGACGAAACTAAGTCAAAACCGTTGGAATTTTCCCGATAGTGCCTATAGAAGCCGAGATATGGACTTCCAAAGTTTGGGATTTTTCATTTTTAGGGTATACCCCCCCGTATCAAATTTTTCACCAAAAATTGATTTTTTTCGAATTTGAAATAACTATACCAGCGGCTAGTTCCCATCACCTACAACACGAAAACACCGGGTTATAATGAGTTTCGAGAAAAACTAAGGGAATTATAGCACTTTGAAAATGCGAAAAATCGATTTTCTTTAAACCCGAAAATAGCGATAGAAACCCCTATCAGCGGCTTATTCCCATCACCTATATTACGAAAACACCGGATTATAACAAAATTTGACCAGAACAAGTGGAATTATAGCACTTTGAAAATTCGTAAAAAAGTCAATTTTCGACCCCGTTTTTGAGCCCAAAAATGGGTCACAAAAATGCGAGATCTCAGCTAATATGGGAGCTACGACCTTGCGGATGGTCTCGTTGGATTCAGAAGAACGAAATTAAGTCAAAACCGTTGGAATTTTCCCGATAGTGCCTATAGAAGCCGAGATATGGACCTCCAAAATTAGGAATTTTTCATTTTTAGGGTATACCCCCCCGTATCGAATTTTTCACCAAAAATTGATTTTTTTCGAATTTGAACTAACTATACCAGCGGCTAGTTCCCATCACCTACAACACGAAAACACCGGGTTATAATGAGTTTCGAGAAAAACTAAGGGAATTATAGCACTTTGAAAATGCGAAAAATCGATTTTCTTTAAACCCGAAAATAGCGATAGAAACCCCTATCAGCGGCTTATTCCCATCACCTATATTACGAAAACACCGGATTATAACAAAATTTGACCAGAACAAGTCGAATTATAGCACTTTGAAAATTCGTAAAAAAGTCAATTTTCGACCCCGTTTTTGAGCCCAAAAATGGGTCACAAAAATGCGAGATCTCAGCTAATATGGGAGCTACGACCTTGCGGATGGTCTCGTTGGATTCAGAAGGACGAAACTAAGTCAAAACCGTTGGAATTTTCCCGATAGTGCCTATAGAAGCCGAGATATGAACTTCCAAAGTTTGGGATTTTTCATTTTTAGGGTATACCCCCCCGTATCAAATTTTTCACCAAAAATTGATTTTTTTCGAATTTGAACTGACTATACCAGCGGCTAGTTCCCATCACCTACAACACGAAAACACCGGGTTATAATGAGTTTCGAGAAAAACTAAGGGAATTATAGCACTTTGAAAATGCGAAAAATCGTTTTTTTTTAAACCCGAAAATAGCGATAGGAACCCTTATCAGCGGCTTATTCCCATCACCTACATTACGAAAATACCGGATTATAACAAAATTCGACCAGAACAAGTGGAATTATAGCACTTTGAAAATTCGTAAAAAAGTCAATTTTCGACCCCGTTTTTGAGCCCAAAAATGGGTCACAAAAATGCGAGATCTCAGCTAATATGGGAGCTACGACCTTGCGGATGGTCTCGTTGGATTCAGAAGGACGAAACTAAGTCAAAACCGTTGGAATTTTCCCGATAGTGCCTATAGAAGCCGAGATATGGACTTCCAAAGTTTGGGATTTTTCATTTTTAGGGTATACCCCCCCGTATCAAATTTTTCACCAAAAATTGATTTTTTTCGAATTTGAACTAACTATACCAGCGGCTAGTTCCCATCACCTACAACTCGAAAACACCGGGTTATAATGAGTTTCGAGAAAAACTAAGGGAATTATAGCACTTTGAAAATGCGAAAAATCGATTTTCTTTAAACCCGAAAATAGCGATAGAAACATCTATCAGCGGCTTATTCCCATCACCTATATTACGAAAACATCGGATTGTAACAAAATTTGACCAGAACAAGTGGAATTATAGCACTTTGAAAATTCGTAAAAAAGTCAATTTTCGACCCCGTTTTTGAGCCCAAAAATGGGTCACAAAAATGCGAGATCTCAGCTAATATGGGAGATATGACCTTGCGGATGGTCTCGTTGGATTCAGAAGAACGAAACTAAGTCAAAACCGTTGGAATTTTCCCGATAGTGCCCATAGAAGCCGAGATATGGACCTCCAAAGTTAGGAATTTTTCATTTTTAGGGTATACCCCCCCGTATCGAATTTTTCACCAAAAATTGATTTTTTTCGAATTTGAACTAACTATACCAGCGGCTAGTTCCCATCACCTACAACACGAAAACACCGGGTTATAATGAGTTTCGAGAAAAACTAAGGGAATTATAGCACTTTGAAAATGCGAAAAATCGATTTTCTTTAAACCCGAAAATAGCGATAGAAACCCCTATCAGCGGCTTATTCCCATCACCTATATTACGAAAACACCGGATTATAACAAAATTTGACCAGAACAAGTGGAATTATAGCACTTTGAAAATTCGTAAAAAAGTCAATTTTCGACCCCGTTTTTGAGCCCAAAAATGGGTCACAAAAATGCGAGATCTCAGCTAATATGGGAGCTACGACCTTGCGGATGGTCTCGTTGGATTCAGAAGAACGAAACTAAGTCAAAACCGTTGGAATTTTCCCGATAGTGCCCATAGAAGCCGAGATATGGACCTCCAAAGTTAGGAATTTTTCATTTTTAGGGTATACCCCCCCGTATCGAATTTTTCACCAAAAATTGATTTTTTTCGAATTTGAACTAACTATACCAGCGGCTAGTTCCCATCACCTACAACACGAAAACACCGGGTTATAATGAGTTTCGAGAAAAACTAAGGGAATTATAGCACTTTGAAAATGCGAAAAATCGATTTTCTTTAAACCCGAAAATAGCGATAGAAACCCCTATCAGCGGCTTATTCCCATCACCTATATTACGAAAACACCGGATTATAACAAAATTTGACCAGAACAAGTGGAATTATAGCACTTTGAAAATTCGTAAAAAAGTCAATTTTCGACCTCGTTTTTGAGCCCAAAAATGGGTCACAAAAATGCGAGATCTCAGCTAATATGGGAGCTACGACCTTGCGGATGGTCTCGTTGGATTCAGAAGGACGAAACTAAGTCAAAACCGTTGGAATTTTCTCGATAGTGCCTATAGAAGCCGAGATATGGACTTCCAAAGTTTGGGATTTTTCATTTTTAGGGTATACCCCCCCGTATCAAATTTTTCACCAAAAATTGATTTTTTTCGAATTTGAACTAACTATACCAGCGGCTAGTTCTCATCACCTACAACACGAAAACACCGGGTTATAATGAGTTTCGAGAAAAACTAAGGGAATTATAGCACTTTGAAAATGCGAAAAATCGATTTTCTTTAAACCCGAAAATAGCGATAGAAACATCTATCAGCGGCTTATTCCCATCACCTATATTACGAAAACACCGGATTATAACAAAATTTGACCAGAACAAGTGGAATTATAGCACTTTGAAAATTCGTAAAAAAGTCAATTTTCGATCCCGTTTTTGAGCCCAAAAATGGGTCACAAAAATGCGAAATCTCAGCTAATATGGGAGCTACGACCTTGCGGATGGTCTCGTTGGATTCAGAAGAACGAAACTAAGTCAAAACCGTTGGAATTTTCCCGATAGTGCCCATAGAAGCCGAGATATGGACCTCCAAAGTTAGGAATTTTTCATTTTTAGGGTATACCCCCCCGTATCGAATTTTTCACCAAAAATTGATTTTTTTCGAATTTGAACTAACTATACCAGCGGCTAGTTCCCATCACCTACAACACGAAAACACCGGGTTATAATGAGTTTCGAGAAAAACTAAGGGAATTATAGCACTTTGAAAATGCGAAAAATCGATTTTCTTTAAACCCGAAAATAGCGATAGAAACCCCTATCAGCGGCTTATTCCCATCACCTATATTACGAAAACACCGGATTATAACAAAATTTGACCAGAACAAGTGGAATTATAGCACTTTGAAAATTCGTAAAAAAGTCAATTTTCGACCCCGTTTTTGAGCCCAAAAATGGGTCACAAAAATGCGAGATCTCAGCTAATATGGGAGCTACGACCTTGCGGATGGTCTCGTTGGATTCAGAAGGACGAAACTAAGTCAAAACCGTTGGAATTTTCCCGATAGTGCCTATAGAAGCCGAGATATGGACTTCCAAAGTTTGGGATTTTTCATTTTTAGGGTATACCCCCCCGTATCAAATTTTTCACCAAAAATTGATTTTTTTCGAATTTGAACTAACTATACCAGCGGCTAGTTCCCATCACCTACAACACGAAAACACCGGGTTATAATGAGTTTCGAGAAAAACTAAGGGAATTATAGCACTTTGAAAATGCGAAAAATCGATTTTCTTTAAACCCGAAAATAGCGATAGAAACCCCTATCAGCGGCTTATTCCCATCACCTATATTACGAAAACACCGGATTATAACAAAATTTGACCAGAACAAGTGGAATTATAGCACTTTGAAAATTCGTAAAAAAGTCAATTTTCGACCCCGTTTTTGAGCCCAAAAATGGGTCACAAAAATGCGAGATCTCAGCTAATATGGGAGCTACGACCTTGCGGATGGTCTCGTTGGATTCAGAAGGACGAAACTAAGTCAAAACCGTTGGAATTTTCCCGATAGTGCCTATAGAAGCCGAGATATGGACTTCCAAAGTTTGGGATTTTTCATTTTTAGGGTATACCCCCCCGTATCAAATTTTTCACCAAAAATTGATTTTTTTCGAATTTGAACTAACTATACCAGCGGCTAGTTCCCATCACCTACAACTCGAAAACACCGGGTTATAATGAGTTTCGAGAAAAACTAAGGGAATTATAGCACTTTGAAAATGCGAAAAATCGATTTTCTTTAAACCCGAAAATAGCGATAGAAACCCCTATCAGCGGCTTATTCCCATCACCTATATTACGAAAACACCGGATTATAACAAAATTTGACCAGAACAAGTGGAATTATAGCACTTTGAAAATTCGTAAAAAAGTCAATTTTCGACCCCGTTTTTGAGCCCAAAAATGGGTCACAAAAATGCGAGATCTCAGCTAATATGGGAGCTACGACCTTGCGGATGATCTCGTTGGATTCAGAAGAACGAAACTAAGTCAAAACCGTTGGAATTTTCCCGATAGTGCCCATAGAAGCCGAGATATGGACCTCCCAAGTTAGGAATTTTTCATTTTTAGGGTATACCCCCCCGTATCGAATTTTTCACCAAAAATTGATTTTTTTCGAATTTGAACTAACTATACCAGGGGCTAGTTCCCATCACCTACAACACGAAAACACCGGGTTATAATGAGTTTCGAGAAAAACTAAGGGAATTATAGCACTTTGAAAATGCGAAAAATCGATTTTCTTTAAACCCGAAAATAGCGATAGAAACCCCTATCAGCGGCTTATTCCCATCACCTATATTACGAAAACACCGGATTATAACAAAATTTGACCAGAACAAGTGGAATTATAGCACTTTGAAAATTCGTAAAAAAGTCAATTTTCGACCCCGTTTTTGAGCCCAAAAATGGGTCACAAAAATGCGAGATCTCAGCTAATATGGGAGCTACGACCTTGCGGATGATCTCGTTGGATTCAGAAGAACGAAACTAAGTCAAAACCGTTGGAATTTTCCCGATAGTGCCCATAGAAGCCGAGATATGGACCTCCAAAGTTAGGAATTTTTCATTTTTAGGGTATACCCCCTCGTATCGAATTTTTCACCAAAAATTGATTTTTTTCGAATTTGAACTAACTATACCAGCGGCTAGTTCCTATCACCTACAACACGAAAACACCGGGTTATAATGAGTTTCGAGAAAAACTAAGGGAATTATAGCACTTTGAAAATGCGAAAAATCGATTTTCTTTAAACCCGAAAATAGCGATAGAAACCCCTATCAGCGGCTTATTCCCATCACCTATATTACGAAAACACCGGATTATAACAAAATTTGACCAGAACAAGTGGAATTATAGCACTTTGAAAATTCGTAAAAAAGTCAATTTTCGACCCCGTTTTTGAGCCCAAAAATGGGTCACAAAAATGCGAGATCTCAGCTAATATGGGAGCTACGACCTTGCGGATGATCTCGTTGGATTCAGAAGAACGAAACTAAGTCAAAACCGTTGGAATTTTCCCGATAGTGCCCATAGAAGCCGAGATATGGACCTCCCAAGTTAGGAATTTTTCATTTTTAGGGTATACCCCCCCGTATCGAATTTTTCACCAAAAATTGATTTTTTTCGAATTTGAACTAACTATACCAGCGGCTAGTTCCCATCACCTACAACACGAAAACACCGGGTTATAATGAGTTTCGAGAAAAACTAAGGGAATTATAGCACTTTGAAAATGCGAAAAATCGATTTTCTTTAAACCCGAAAATAGCGATAGAAACCCCTATCAGCGGCTTATTCCCATCACCTATATTACGAAAACACCGGATTATAACAAAATTTGACCAGAACAAGTGGAATTATAGCACTTTGAAAATTCGTAAAAAAGTCAATTTTCGACCCCGTTTTTGAGCCCAAAAATGGGTCACAAAAATGCAAGATCTCAGCTAATATGGGAGCTACGACCTTGCGGATGGTCTCGTTGGATTCAGAAGGACGAAACTAAGTCAAAACCGTTGGAATTTTCCCGATAGTGCCTATAGAAGCCGAGATATGGACTTCCAAAGTTTGGGATTTTTCATTTTTAGGGTATACCCCCCCGTATCAAATTTTTCACCAAAAATTGATTTTTTTCGAATTTGAACTAACTATACCAGCGGCTAGTTCCCATCACCTACAACACGAAAACACCGGGTTATAATGAGTTTCGAGGAAAACTAAGGGAATTATAGCACTTTGAAAATGCGAAAAATCGATTTTCTTTAAACCCGAAAATAGCGATAGAAACATCTATCAGCGGCTTATTCCCATCACCTATATTACGAAAACATCGGATTGTAACAAAATTTGACCAGAACAAGTGGAATTATAGCACTTTGAAAATTCGTAAAAAAGTCAATTTTCGACCCCGTTTTTGAGCCCAAAAATGGGTCACAAAAATGCGAGATCTCAGCTAATATGGGAGCTATGACCTTGCGGATGGTCTCGTTGGATTCAGAAGAACGAAACTAAGTCAAAACCGTTGGAATTTTCCCAATAGTGCCCATAGAAGCCGAGATATGGACCTCCAAAGTTAGGAATTTTTCATTTTTAGGGTATACCCCCCCGTATCGAATTTTTCACCAAAAATTGATTTTTTTCGAATTTGAACTAACTATACCAGCGGCTAGTTCCCATCACCTACAACACGAAAACACCGGGTTATAATGAGTTTCGAGAAAAACTAAGGGAATTATAGCACTTTGAAAATGCGAAAAATCGATTTTCTTTAAACCCGAAAATAGCGATAGAAACCCCTATCAGCGGCTTATTCCCATCACCTATATTACGAAAACACCGGATTATAACAAAATTTGACCAGAACAAGTGGAATTATAGCACTTTGAAAATTCGTAAAAAAGTCAATTTTCGACCCCGTTTTTGAGCCCAAAAATGGGTCACAAAAATGCGAGATCTCAGCTAATATGGGAGCTACGACCTTGCGGATGGTCTCGTTGGATTCAGAAGAACGAAACTAAGTCAAAACCGTTGGAATTTTCCCGATAGTGCCCATAGAAGCCGAGATATGGACCTCCAAAGTTAGGAATTTTTCATTTTTAGGGTATACCCCCCCGTATCGAATTTTTCACCAAAAATTGATTTTTTTCGAATTTGAACTAACTATACCAGCGGCTAGTTCCCATCACCTACAACACGAAAACACCGGGTTATAATGAGTTTCGAGAAAAACTAAGGGAATCTTAGCACTTTGAAAATGCGAAAAATCGATTTTCTTTAAACCCGAAAATAGCGATAGAAACCCCTATCAGCGGCTTATTCCCATCACCTATATTACGAAAACACCGGATTATAACAAAATTTGACCAGAACAAGTGGAATTATAGCACTTTGAAAATTCGTAAAAAAGTCAATTTTCGACCCCGTTTTTGAGCCCAAAAATGGGTCACAAAAATGCAAGATCTCAGCTAATATGGGAGCTACGACCTTGCGGATGGTCTCGTTGGATTCAGAAGGACGAAACTAAGTCAAAACCGTTGGAATTTTCCCGATAGTGCCTATAGAAGCCGAGATATGGACTTCCAAAATTTGGGATTTTTCATTTTTAGGGTATACCCCCCCGTATCAAATTTTTCACCAAAAATTGATTTTTTTCGAATTTGAACTAACTATACCAGCGGCTAGTTCCCATCACCTACAACACGAAAACACCGGGTTATAATGAGTTTCGAGAAAAACTAAGGGAATTATAGCACTTTGAAAATGCGAAAAATCGATTTTCTTTAAACCCGAAAATAGCGATAGAAACCCCTATCAGCGGCTTATTCCCAACACCTATATTACGAAAACACCGGATTATAACAAAATTTGACCAGAACAAGTGGAATTATAGCACTTTGAAAATTCGTAAAAAAGTCAAATTTCGACCCCGTTTTTGAGCCCAAAAATGGGTCACAAAAATGCGAGATCTCAGCTAATATGGGAGCTACGACCTTGCGGATGGTCTCGTTGGATTCAGAAGGACGAAACTAAGTCAAAACCGTTGGAATTTTCCCGATAGTGCCTATAGAAGCCAAGATATGGACTTCCAAAATTTGGGATTTTTCATTTTTAGGGTATACCCCCCCGTATCAAATTTTTCACCAAAAATTGATTTTTTTCGAATTTGAACTAACTATACCAGCGGCTAGTTCCCATCACCTACAACACGAAAACACCGGGTTATAATGAGTTTCGAGAAAAACTAAGGGAATTATAGCACTTTGAAAATGCGAAAAATCGATTTTCTTTAAACCCGATAATAGCGATAGAAACCCCTATCAGCGGCTTATTCCCATCACCTATATTACGAAAACACCGGATTATAACAAAATTTGACCAGAACAAGTGGAATTATAGCACTTTGAAAATTCGTAAAAAAGTCAATTTTCGACCCCGTTTTTGAGCCCAAAAATGGGTCACAAAAATGCGAGATCTCAGCTAATATGGGAGCTACGACCTTGCGGATGATCTCGTTGGATTCAGAAGAACGAAACTAAGTCAAAACCGTTGGAATTTTCCCGATAGTGCCCATAGAAGCCGAGATATGGACCTCCAAAGTTAGGAATTTTTCATTTTTAGGGTATACCCCCCCGTATCAAGTTTTTCACCAAAAATTGATTTTTTTCGAATTTGAACTAACTATACCAGCGGCTAGTTCCCATCACCTACAACACGAAAACACCGGGTTATAATGAGTTTCGAGAAAAACTAAGGGAATTATAGCATTTTCATTTTTAGGGTATACCCCCCCGTATCGAATTTTTCACCAAAAATTGATTTTTTTCGAATTTGAACTAACTATACCAGCGGCTAGTTCCCATCACCTACAACACGAAAACACCGGGTTATAATGAGTTTCGAGAAAAACTAAGGGAATTATAGCACTTTGAAAATGCGAAAAATCGATTTTCTTTAAACCCGATAATAGCGATAGAAACCCCTATCAGCGGCTTATTCCCATCACCTATATTACGAAAACACCGGATTATAACAAAATTTGACCAGAACAAGTGGAATTATAGCACTTTAAATATTCGTAAAAAAGTCAATTTTCGACCCCGTTTTTGAGCCCAAAAATGGGTCACAAAAATGCGAGATCTCAGCTAATATGGGAGCTACGACCTTGCGGATGATCTCGTTGGATTCAGAAGAACGAAACTAAGTCAAAACCGTTGGAATTTTCCCGATAGTGCCCATAGAAGCCGAGATATGGACCTCCAAAGTTAGGAATTTTTCATTTTTAGGGTATACCCCCCGTATCAAATTTTTCACCAAAAATTGATTTTTTTCGAATTTGAACTAACTATACCAGCGGCTAGTTCCCATCACCTACAACACGAAAACACCGGGTTATAATGAGTTTCGAGAAAAACTAAGGGAATTATAGCACTTTGAAAATGCGAAAAATCGATTTTCTTTAAACCCGAAAATAGCGATAGAAACATCTATCAGCGGCTTATTCCCATCACCTATATTATGAAAACACCGGATTATAACAAAATTTGACCAGAACAAGTGGAATTATAGCACTTTGAAAATTCGTAAAAAAGTCAATTTTCGACCCCGTTTTTGAGCCCAAAAATGGGTCACAAAAATGCGAGATCTCAGCTAATATGGGAGCTACGACCTTGCGGATGGTCTCGTTGGATTCAGAAGAACGAAACTAAGTCAAAACCGTTGGAATTTTCCCGATAGTGCCCATAGAAGCCGAGATATGGACCTCCAAAGTTAGGAATTTTTCATTTTTAGGGTATACCCCCCCGTATCGAATTTTTCACCAAAAATTGATTTTTTTCGAATTTGAACTAACTATACCAGCGGCTAGTTCCCATCACCTACAACACGAAAACACCGGGTTATAATGAGTTTCGAGAAAAACTAAGGGAATTATAGCACTTTGAAAATGCGAAAAATCGATTTTCTTTAAACCCGAAAATAGCGATAGAAACCCCTATCAGCGGCTTATTCCCATCACCTATATTACGAAAACACCGGATTATAACAAAATTCGACCAGAACAAGTGGAATTATAGCACTTTGAAAATTCGTAAAAAAGTCAATTTTCGACCCCGTTTTTGAGCCCAAAAATGGGTCACAAAAATGCGCGATCTCAGCTAATATGGGAGCTACGACCTTGCGGATGGTCTCGTTGGATTCAGAAGGACGAAACTAAGTCAAAACCGTTGGAATTTTCCCGATAGTGCCTATAGAAGCCGAGATATGGACTTCCAAAGTTTGGGATTTTTCATTTTTAGGGTATACCCCCCCGTATCAAATTTTTCACCAAAAATTGATTTTTTTCGAATTTGAACTAACTATACCAGCGGCTAGTTCCCATCACCTACAACACGAAAACACCGGGTTATAATGAGTTTCGAGAAAAACTAAGGGAATTATAGCACTTTGAAAATGCGAAAAATCGATTTTCTTTAAACCCGAAAATAGCGATAGAAACCCTTATCAGCGACTTATTCCCATCACCTACATTACAAAAACACCGGATTATAACAAAATTCGACCAGAACAAGTGGAATTATAGCACTTTGAAAATTCGTAAAAAAGTCAATTTTCGACCCCGTTTTTGAGCCCAAAAATGGGTCACAAAAATGCGAGATCTCAGCTAATATGGGAGCTACGACCTTGCGGATGGTCTCGTTGGATTCAGAAGAACGAAACTAAGTCAAAACCGTTGGAATTTTCCCGATAGTGCCCATAGAAGCCGAGATATGGACCTCCAAAGTTAGGAATTTTTCATTTTTAGGGTATACCCCCCCGTATCGAATTTTTCACCAAAAATTGATTTTTTTCGAATTTGAACTAACTATACCAACGGCTAGTTCCCATCACCTACAACACGAAAACACCGGGTTATAATGAGTTTCGAGAAAAACTAAGGGAATTATAGCACTTTGAAAATGCGAAAAATCGATTTTCTTTAAACCCGAAAATAGCGATAGAAACCCTTATCAGCGGCTTATTCCCATTACCTACATTACGAAAACACCGGATTATAACAAAATTCGAGCAGAACAAGTGGAATTATAGCACTTTGAAAATTCGTAAAAAAGTCAATTTTCGACCCCGTTTTTGAGCCCAAAAATGGGTCACAAAAATGCGAGATCTCAGCTAATATGGGAGCTACGACCTTGCGGATGGTCTCGTTGGATTCAGAGGAACGAAGCTAAGTCAAAACCGTTGGAATTTTCCCGATAGTGCCTATAGAAGCCGAGATATGGACCTCCAAAGTTAGGAATTTTTCATTTTTAGGGTATACCCCCCCGTATCAAATTTTTCACCAAAAATTGATTTTTTTCGAATTTGAACTAACTATACCAGCGGCTAGTTCCCATCACCTACAACACGAAAACACCGGGTTATAATGAGTTTCGAGAAAAACTAAGGGAATTATAGCACTTTGAAAATGCGAAAAATCGATTTTCTTTAAACCCGAAAATAGCGATAGAAACCCCTATCAGCGGCTTATTCCCATCACCTATATTACGAAAACACCGGATTATAACAAAATTCGACCAGAACAAGTGGAATTATAGCACTTTGAAAATTCGTAAAAAAGTCAATTTTCGACCCCGTTTTTGAGCCCAAAAATGGGTCACAAAAATGCGAGATCTCAGCTAATATGGGAGCTACGACCTTGCGGATGGTCTCGTTGGATTCAGATGGACGAAACTAAGTCAAAACCGTTGGAATTTTCCCGATAGTGCCTATAGAAGCCGAGATATGGACTTCCAAAGTTTGGGATTTTTCATTTTTAGGGTATACCCCCCCGTATCAAATTTTTCACCAAAAATTGATTTTTTTCGAATTTGAACTAACTATACCAGCGGCTAGTTCCCATCACCTACAACACGAAAACACCGGGTTATAATGAGTTTCGAGAAAAACTAAGGGAATTATAGCACTTTGAAAATGCGAAAAATCGATTTTCTTTAAACCCGAAAATAGCGATAGAAACCCTTATCAGCGACTTATTCCCATCACCTACATTACGAAAACACCGGATTATAACAAAATTCGACCAGAACAAGTGGAATTATAGCACTTTGAAAATTCGTAAAAAAGTCAATTTTTGACCCCGTTTTTGAGCCCAAAAATGGGTCACAAAAATGCGAGATCTCAGCTAATATGGGAGCTACGACCTTGCGGATGGTCTCGTTGGATTCAGAGGAACGAAATTAAGTCAAAACCGTTGGAATTTTCCCGATAGTGCATATAGAAGCCGAGATATGGACCTCCAAAGTTAGGAATTTTTCATTTTTAGGGTATACCCCCCCGTATCAAATTTTTCACCAAAAATTGATTTTTTTCGAATTTGAACTAACTATACCAGCGGCTAGTTCCCATCACCTACAACATGAAAACACCGGGTTATAATGAGTTTCGAGAAAAACTAAGGGAATTATAGCACTTTGAAAATGCGAAAAATCGATTTTCTTTAAACCCGAAAATAGCGATAGAAACCCCTATCAGCGGCTTATTCCCATCACCTATATTACGAAAACACCGGATTATAACAAAATTCGACCAGAACAAGTGGAATTATAGCACTTTGAAAATTCGTAAAAAAGTCAATTTTCGACCCCGTTTTTGAGCCCAAAAATGGGTCACAAAAATGCGAGATCTCAGCTAATATGGGAGCTACGACCTTGCGGATGGTCTCGTTGGATTCAGATGGACGAAACTAAGTCAAAACCGTTGGAATTTTCCCGATAGTGCCTATAGAAGCCGAGATATGGACTTCCAAAGTTTGGGATTTTTCATTTTTAGGGTATACCCCCCCGTATCAAATTTTTTCACCAAAAATTGATTTTTTTCGAATTTGAACTAACTATACCAGCGTCTAGTTCCCATCACCTACAACACGAAAACACCGGGTTATAATGAGTTTCGAGAAAAACTAAGGGAATTATAGCACTTTGAAAATGCGAAAAATCGATTTTCTTTAAACCCGAAAATAGCGATAGAAACCCTTATCAGCGGCTTATTCCCATCACCTACATTACGAAAACACCGGATTATAACAAAATTCGACCAGAACAAGTGGAATTATAGCACTTTGAAAATTCGTAAAAAAGTCAATTTTCGACCCCGTTTTTGAGCCCAAAAATGGGTCACAAAAATGCGAGATCTCAGCTAATATGGGAGCTACGACCTTGCGGATGGTCTCGTTGGATTCAGAAGGACGAAACTAAGTCAAAACCGTTGGAATTTTTCCCGATAGTGCCTATAGAAGCCGAGATATGGACTTCCAAAATTTGGGATTTTTCATTTTTAGGGTATACCCCCCCGTATCAAATTTTTCACCAAAAATTGATTTTTTTCGAATTTGAACTAACTATACCAGCGGCTAGTTCCCATCACCTACAACACGAAAACACCGGGTTATAATGAGTTTCGAGAAAAACTAAGGGAATTATAGCACTTTGAAAATGCGAAAAATCGATTTTCTTTAAACCCGAAAATAGCGATAGAAACCCTTATCAGCGGCTTATTCCCATCACCTACATTACGAAAACACCGGATTATAACAAAATCCGACCAGAACAAGTGGAATTATAGCACTTTGAAAATTCGTAAAAAAGTCAATTTTCGACCCGGTTTTTGAGCCCAAAAATGGGTCACAAAAATGCGAGATCTCAGCTAATATGGGAGCTACGACCTTGCGGAGGGTCTCGTTGGATTCAGAGGAACGAGGCTAAGTCAAAACCGTTGGAATTTTCCCGATAGTGCCTATAGAAGCCGAGATATGGACCTCCAAAGTTAGGAATTTTTCATTTTTAGGGTATACCCCCCCGTATCAAATTTTTCACCAAAAATTGATTTTTTTCGAATTTGAACTAACTATACCAGCGGCTAGTTCCCATCACCTACAACACGAAAACACCGGGTTATAATGAGTTTCGAGAAAAACTAAGGGAATTATAGCACTTTGAAAATGCGAAAAATCGATTTTCTTTAAACCCGAAAATAGCGATAGAAACCCCTATCAGCGGCTTATTCCCATCACCTATATTACGAAAACACCGGATTATAACAAAATTCGACCAGAACAAGTGGAATTATAGCACTTTGAAAATTCGTAAAAAAGTCAATTTTCGACCCCGTTTTTGAGCCCAAAAATGGGTCACAAAAATGCGAGATCTCAGCTAATATGGGAGCTACGACCTTGCGGATGGTCTCGTTGGATTCAGATGGACGAAACTAAGTCAAAACCGTTGGAATTTTCCCGATAGTGCCTATAGAAGCCGAGATATGGACTTCCAAAGTTTGGGATTTTTCATTTTTAGGGTATACCCCCCCGTATCAAATTTTTCACCAAAAATTGATTTTTTTCGAATTTGAACTAACTATACCAGCGGCTAGTTCCCATCACCTACAACACGAAAACACCGGGTTATAATGAGTTTCGAGAAAAACTAAGGGAATTATAGCACTTTGAAAATGCGAAAAATCGATTTTCTTTAAACCCGAAAATAGCGATAGAAACCCTTATCAGCGACTTATTCCCATCACCTACATTACGAAAACACCGGATTATAACAAAATTCGACCAGAACAAGTGGAATTATAGCACTTTGAAAATTCGTAAAAAAGTCAATTTTTGACCCCGTTTTTGAGCCCAAAAATGGGTCACAAAAATGCGAGATCTCAGCTAATATGGAGCTACGACCTTGCGGATGGTCTCGTTGGATTCAGATGGACGAAACTAAGTCAAAACCGTTGGAATTTTCCCGATAGTGCCTATAGAAGCCGAGATATGGACTTCCAAAGTTTGGAATTTTTCATTTTTAGGGTATACCCCCCCGTATCAAATTTTTCACCAAAAATTGATTTTTTTCGAATTTGAACTAACTATACCAGCGTCTAGTTCCCATCACCTACAACACGAAAACACCGGGTTATAATGAGTTTCGAGAAAAACTAAGGGAATTATAGCACTTTGAAAATGCGAAAAATCGATTTTCTTTAAACCCGAAAATAGCGATAGAAACCCTTATCAGCGACTTATTCCCATCACCTACATTACGAAAACACCAAATTATAACAAAATTCGACCAGAACAAGTGGAATTATAGCACTTTGAAAATTCGTAAAAAACTCAATTTTTGACCCCGTTTTTGAGCCCAAAAATGGGTCACAAAAATGCGAGATCTCAGCTAATATGGGAGCTACGACCTTGCGGATGGTCTCGTTGGATTCAGAGGAACGAAACTAAGTGAAAACCGTTGGAATTTTCCCGATAGTGCCTATAGAAGCCGAGATATGGACTTCCAAAGTTTGGGATTTTTCATTTTTAGGGTATACCCCCCCGTATCAAATTTTTCACCAAAAATTGATTTTTTTCGAATTTGAACTAACTATACCAGCGGCTAGTTCCCATCACCTACAACATGAAAACACCGGGTTATAATGAGTTTCGAGAAAAACTAAGGGAATTATAGCACTTTGAAAATGCGAAAAATCGATTTTCTTTAAACCCGAAAATAGCGATAGAAACCCCTATCAGCGGCTTATTCCCATCACCTATATTACGAAAACACCGGATTATAACAAAATTCGACCAGAACAAGTGGAATTATAGCACTTTGAAAATTCGTAAAAAAGTCAATTTTCGACCCCGTTTTTGAGCCCAAAAATGGGTCACAAAAATGCGAGATCTCAGCTAATATGGGAGCTACGACCTTGCGGATGGTCTCGTTGGATTCAGATGGACGAAACTAAGTCAAAACCGTTGGAATTTTCCCGATAGTGCCTATAGAAGCCGAGATATGGACTTCCAAAGTTTGGGATTTTTCATTTTTAGGGTATACCCCCCCGTATCAAATTTTTTCACCAAAAATTGATTTTTTTCGAATTTGAACTAACTATACCAGCGTCTAGTTCCCATCACCTACAACACGAAAACACCGGGTTATAATGAGTTTCGAGAAAAACTAAGGGAATTATAGCACTTTGAAAATGCGAAAAATCGATTTTCTTTAAACCCGAAAATAGCGATAGAAACCCTTATCAGCGGCTTATTCCCATAACCTACATTACGAAAACACCGGATTATAACAAAATTCGACCAGAACAAGTGGAATTATAGCACTTTGAAAATTCGTAAAAAGTCAATTTTCGACCCCGTTTTTGAGCCCAAAAATGGGTCACAAAAATGCGAGATCTCAGCTAATATGGGAGCTACGACCTTGCGGATGGTCTCGTTGGATTCAGATGGACGAAACTAAGTCAAAACCGTTGGAATTTTCCCGATAGTGCCTATAGAAGCCGAGATATGGACTTCCAAAGTTTGGGATTTTTCATTTTTAGGGTATACCCCCCCGTATCAAATTTTTCACCAAAAATTGATTTTTTTCGAATTTGAACTAACTATACCAGCGGCTAGTTCCCATCACCTACAACACGAAAACACTGGGTTATAATGAGTTTCGAGAAAAACTAAGGGAATTATAGCACTTTGAAAATGCGAAAAATCGATTTTCTTTAAACCCGAAAATAGCGATAGAAACCCTTATCAGCGACTTATTCCCATCACCTACATTACGAAAACACCGGATTATAACAAAATTCGACCAGAACAAGTGGAATTATAGCACTTTGAAAATTCGTAAAAAAGTCAATTTTTGACCCCGTTTTGAGCCCAAAAATGGGTCACAAAAATGCGAGATCTCAGCTAATATGGGAGCTACGACCTTGCGGATGGTCTCGTTGGATTCAGATGGACGAAACTAAGTCAAAACCGTTGGAATTTTCCCGATAGTGCCTATAGAAGCCGAGATATGGACTTCCAAAGTTTGGGATTTTTCATTTTTAGGGTATACCCCCCGTATCAAATTTTTCACCAAAAATTGATTTTTTCGAATTTGAACTAACTATACCAGCGGCTAGTTCCCATCACCTACAACACGAAAACACCGGGTTATAATGAGTTTCGAGAAAAACTAAGGGAATTATAGCACTTTGAAAATGCGAAAAATCGATTTTCTTTAAACCCGAAAATAGCGATAGAAACCCTTATCAGCGACTTATTCCCATCACCTACATTACGAAAACACCGGATTATAACAAAATTCGACCAGAACAAGTGGAATTATAGCACTTTGAAAATTCGTAAAAAAGTCAATTTTTGACCCCGTTTTTGAGCCCAAAAATGGGTCACAAAAATGCGAGATCTCAGCTAATATGGGAGCTACGACCTTGCGGATGGTCTCGTTGGATTCAGAGGAACGAAACTAAGTCAAAACCGTTGGAATTTTCCCGATAGTGCATATAGAAGCCGAGATATGGACCTCCAAAGTTAGGAATTTTTCATTTTTAGGGTATACCCCCCCGTATCAAATTTTTCACCAAAAATTGATTTTTTTCGAATTTGAACTAACTATACCAGCGGCTAGTTCCCATCACCTACAACACGAAAACACCGGGTTATAATGAGTTTCGAGAAAAACTAAGGGAATTATAGCACTTTGAAAATGCGAAAAATCGATTTTCTTTAAACCCGAAAATAGCGATAGAAACCCTTATCAGCGACTTATTCCCATCACCTACATTACGAAAACACCAAATTATAACAAAATTCGACCAGAACAAGTGGAATTATAGCACTTTGAAAATTCGTAAAAACTCAATTTTTGACCCCGTTTTTGAGCCCAAAAATGGGTCACAAAAATGCGAGATCTCAGCTAATATGGGAGCTACGACCTTGCGGATGGTCTCGTTGGATTCAGAGGAACGAAACTAAGTGAAAACCGTTGGAATTTTCCCGATAGTGCCTATAGAAGCCGAGATATGGACTTCCAAAGTTTGGGATTTTTCATTTTTAGGGTATACCCCTCCGTATCAAATTTTTCACCAAAAATTGATTTTTTTCGAATTTAAACTAACTATACCAGCGGCTAGTTCCCATCACCTACAACACGAAAACACCGGGTTATAATGAGTTTCGAGAAAAACTAAGGGAATTATAGCACTTTGAAAATGCGAAAAATCGATTTTCTTTAAACCCGAAAATAGCGATAGAAACCCCTATCAGCGGCTTATTCCCATCACCTATATTACGAAAACACCGGATTATAACAAAATTCGACCAGAACAAGTGGAATTATAGCACTTTGAAAATTCGTAAAAAAGTCAATTTTCGACCCCGTTTTTGAGCCCAAAAATGGGTCACAAAAATGCGAGATCTCAGCTAATATGGGAGCTACGACCTTGCGGATGGTCTCGTTGGATTCAGATGGACGAAACTAAGTCAAAACCGTTGGAATTTTCCCGATAGTGCCTATAGAAGCCGAGATATGGACTTCCAAAGTTTGGGATTTTTCATTTTTAGGGTATACCCCCCCGTATCAAATTTTTCACCAAAAATTGATTTTTTTCGAATTTGAACTAACTATACCAGCGGCTAGTTCCCATCACCTACAACACGAAAACACCGGGTTATAATGAGTTTCGAGAAAAACTAAGGGAATTATAGCACTTTGAAAATGCGAAAAATCGATTTTCTTTAAACCCGAAAATAGCGATAGAAACCCTTATCAGCGGCTTATTCCCATCACCTGCATTACGAAAACACCGGATTATAACAAAATTCGACCAGAACAAGTGGAATTATAGCACTTTGAAAATTCGTAAAAAAGTCAATTTTCGACCCCGTTTTTTAGCCCAAAAATGGGTCACAAAAATGCGAGATCTCAGCTAATATGGGAGCTACGACCTTGCGGATGGTCTCGTTGGATTCAGAAGAACGAAACTAAGTCAAAACCGTTGGAATTTTCCCGATAGTGCCCATAGAAGCCGAGATATGGACCTCCAAAGTTAGGAATTTTTCATTTTTAGGGTATACCCCCCCGTATCGAATTTTTCACCAAAAATTGATGTTTTTCGAATTTGAACTAACTATACCAGCGTCTAGTTCCCATCACCTACAACACGAAAACACCGGGTTATAATGAGTTTCGAGAAAAACTAAGGGAATTATAGCACTTTGAAAATGCGAAAAATCGATTTTCTTTAAACCCGAAAATAGCGATAGAAACCCTTATCAGCGGCTTATTCCCATCACCTACATTACGAAAACACCGGATTATAACAAAATTCGAGCAGAACAAGTGGAATTATAGCACTTTGAAAATTCGTAAAAAAGTAAATTTTCGACCCCGTTTTTGAGCCCAAAAATGGGTCACAAAAATGCGAGATCTCAGCTAATATGGGAGCTACGACCTTGCGGATGGTCTCGTTGGATTCAGAAGAACGAAACTAAGTCAAAACCGTTGGAATTTTCCCGATAGTGCCCATAGAAGCCGAGATATGGACCTCCAAAGTTAGGAATTTTTCATTTTTAGGGTATACCCCCCCGTATCGAATTTTTCACCAAAAATTGATGTTTTTCGAATTTGAACTAACTATACCAGCGTCTAGTTCCCATCACCTACAACACGAAAACACCGGGTTATAATGAGTTTCGAGAAAAACTAAGGGAATTATAGCACTTTGAAAATGCGAAAAATCGATTTTCTTTAAACCCGAAAATAGCGATAGAAACCCTTATCAGCGGCTTATTCCCATCACCTACATTACGAAAACACCGGATTATAACAAAATTCGACCAGAACAAGTGGAATTATAGCACTTTGAAAATTCGTAAAAAAGTCAATTTTCGACCCCGTTTTTGAGCCCAAAAATGGGTCACAAAAATGCGAGATCTCAGCTAATATGGGAGCTACGACCTTGCGGATGGTCTCGTTGGATTCAGATGGACGAAACTAAGTCAAAACCGTTGGAATTTTCCCGATAGTGCCTATAGAAGCCGAGATATGGACTTCCAAAGTTTGGGATTTTTCATTTTTAGGGTATACCCCCCCGTATCAAATTTTTCACCAAAAATTGATTTTTTTCGAATTTGAACTAACTATACCAGCGGCTAGTTCCCATCACCTACAACACGAAAACACCGGGTTATAATGAGTTTCGAGAAAAACTAAGGGAATTATAGCACTTTGAAAATGCGAAAAATCGATTTTCTTTAAACCCGAAAATAGCGATAGAAACCCTTATCAGCGGCTTATTCCCATCACCTACATTACGAAAACACCGGATTATAACAAAATTCGACTAGAACAAGTGGAATTATAGCACTTTGAAAATTCGTAAAAAAGTCAATTTTCGACCCGGTTTTTGAGCCCAAAAATGGGTCACAAAAATGCGAGATCTCAGCTAATATGGGAGCTACGACCTTGCGGATGGTCTCGTTGGATTCAGAAGAACGAAACTAAGTCAAAACCGTTGGAATTTTCCCGATAGTGCCCATAGAAGCCGAGATATGGACCTCCAAAGTTAGGAATTTTTCATTTTTAGGGTATACCCCCCCGTATCGAATTTTTCACCAAAAATTGATTTTTTTCGAATTTGAACTAACTATACCAGCGGCTAGTTCCCATCACCTACAACACGAAAACACCGGGTTATAATGAGTTTCGAGAAAAACTAAGGGAATTATAGCACTTTGAAAATGCGAAAAATCGATTTTCTTTAAACCCGAAAATAGCGATAGAAACCCCTATCAGCGGCTTATTCCCATCACCTATAATACGAAAACACCGGATTATAACAAAATTTGACCAGAACAAGTGGAATTATAGCACTTTGAAAATTCGTAAAAAAGTCAATTTTCGACCCCGTTTTTGAGCCCAAAAATGGGTCACAAAAATGCGAGATCTCAGCTAATATGGGAGCTACGACCTTGCGGATGGTCTCGTTGGATTCAGAAGGACGAAACTAAGTCAAAACCGTTGGAATTTTCCCGATAGTGCCTATAGAAGCCGAGATATGGACTTCCAAAGTTTGGGATTTTTCATTTTTAGGGTATACCCTCCCGTATCAAATTTTTCACCAAAAATTAATTTTTTTCGAATTTGAACTAACTATACCAGCGGCTAGTTCCCATCACCTACAACACGAAAACACCGGGTTATAATGAGTTTCGAGAAAAACTAAGGGAATTATAGCACTTTGAAAATGCGAAAAATCGTTTTTTTTAAACCCGCAAATAGCGATAGAAACCCCTATCAGCGGCTTATTCCCATCACCTATAATACGAAAACACCGGATTATAACAAAATTCGACCAGAACAAGTGGAATTATAGCACTTTGAAAATTCGTAAAAAAGTCAATTTTCGACCCCGTTTTTGAGCCCAAAAATGAGTCACAAAAATGCGAGATCTCAGCTAATATGGGAGCTACGACCTTGCGGATGGTCTCGTTGGATTCAGAAGAACGAAACTAAGTCAAAACCGTTGGAATTTTCCCGATAGTGCCTATAGAAGCCGAGATATGGACCTCCAAAGTTAGGAATTTTTCATTTTTAGGGTATACCCCCTCGTATCGAATTTTTCACCAAAAATTGATTTTTTTCGAATTTGAACTAACTATACCAGCGGCTAGTTCCCATCACCTACAACACGAAAACACCGGGTTATAATGAGTTTCGAGAAAAACTAAGGGAATTATAGCACTTTGAAAATGCGAAAAATCGTTTTTTTTTTTACCCGAAAATAGCGATAGGAACCCTTATCAGCGGCTTATTCCCATCACCTACATTACGAAAACACCGGATTATAACAAAATTCGACCAGAACAAGTGGAAATATAGCACTTTGAAAATTCGTAAAAAAGTCAATTTTCGACCCCGTTTTTGAGCCCAAAAATGGGTCACAAAAATGCGAGATCTCAGCTAATATGGGAGCTACGACCTTGCGGATGGTCTCGTTGGATTCAGAAGAACGAAACTAAGTCAAAACCGTTGGAATTTTCCCGATAGTGCCCATAGAAGCCGAGATATGGACCTCCAAAGTTAGGAATTTTTCATTTTTAGGGTATACCCCCCCGTATCGAATTTTTCACCAAAAATTGATTTTTTTCGAATTTGAACTAACTATACCAGCGGCTAGTTCCCATCACCTACAACACGAAAACACCGGGTTATAATGAGTTTCGAGAAAAACTAAGGGAATTATAGCACTTTGAAAATGCGAAAAATCGATTTTCTTTAAACCCGAAAATAGCGATAGAAACCCCTATCAGCGGCTTATTCCCATCACCTATATTACGAAAACACCGGATTATAACAAAATTCGACCAGAACAAGTGGAATTATAGCACTTTGAAAATTCGTAAAAAGTCAATTTTCGACCCCGTTTTTGAGCCCAAAAATGGGTCACAAAAATGCGAGATCTCCGCTAATATGGGAGCTACGACCTTGCGGATGGTCTCGTTGGATTCAGAAGGACGAAACTAAGTCAAAACCGTTGGAATTTTCCCGATAGTGCCCATAGAAGCCGAGATATGGACCTCCAAAATTTGGAATTTTTCATTTTTAGGGTATACCCCCCCGTATCGAATTTTTCACCAAAAATTGATTTTTTTCCAATTTGAACTAACTATACCAGCGGCTAGTTCCCATCACCTACAACACGAAAACACCGGGTTATAATGAGTTTCGAGAAAAACTAAGGGAATTATAGCACTTTGAAAATGCGAAAAATCGATTTTCTTTAAACCCGAAAATAGCGATAGAAACCCCTATCAGCGGCTTATTCCCATCACCTACATTACCAAAACACCGGATTATAACAAAATTTAACCAGAACAAGTGGAATTACAGCACTTTGAAAATTCGTAAAAAAGTCCATTTTCGACCCCGTTTTTGAGCCCAAAAATGGGCCACAAAAATGCGGTATACCCCCCCGTATCGAATTTTTCACCAAAAATTGATTTTTTTCGAATTTGAACTAACTATACCAGCGGCTTGTTCCTATCACCTACAACACGAAAACACCGGGTTATAATGAGTTTTGAGAAAAACTAAGGGAATTATAGCACTTTGAAAATGCGAAAAATCGATTTTCTTTAAACCCGAAAATAGCTAAAAAAACCCTTATCAGCGGCTTATTCCCATCACCTACATTACGAAAACACCGGATTATAACGAAATTCGACCAGAACAAGTGGAATTATAGCACTTTGAAAATTCGTAAAAAAGTCCATTTTCGACCCCGATTTTGAGCCCAAAAATGGGCCACAAAAATGCGAGATCTCAGCTAATATGGGAGCTACGACCTTGCGGATGGTCTCGTTGGATTCAGAAGGACGAAACTAAGTCAAAACCGTTGGAATTTTCCCGATAGTGCCCATAGAAGCCGAGATATGGACCTCCAAAGTTAGGAATTTTTCATTTTTAGGGTATACCCCCTCGTATCGAATTTTTCACCAAAAATTGATTTTTTTCGAATTTGAACTAACTATACCAGCGGCTTGTTCCTATCACCTACAACACGAAAACACCGGGTTATAATGAGTTTTGAGAAAAACTAAGGGAATTATAGCACTTTGAAAATGCGAAAAATCGATTTTCTTTAAACCCGAAAATAGCTAAAAAAACCCTTATCAGCGGCTTATTCCCATCACCTACATTACGAAAACACCGGATTATAACGAAATTCGACCAGAACAAGTGGAATTATAGCACTTTGAAAATTCGTAAAAAAGTCCATTTTCGACCCCGATTTTGAGCCCAAAAATGGGCCACAAAAATGCGAGATCTCAGCTAATATGGGAGCTACGACCTTGCGGATGGTCTCGTTGGATTCAGAAGGACGAAACTAAGTCAAAACCGTTGGAATTTTCCCGATAGTGCCCATAGAAGCCGAGATATGGACCTCCAAAGTTAGGAATTTTTCATTTTTAGGGTATACCCCCTCGTATCGAATTTTTCACCAAAAATTGATTTTTTTCGAATTTGAACTAACTATACCAGCGGCTTGTTTCTATCACCTACAACACGAAAACACCGGGTTATAATAAGTTTTGAGAAAAACTAAGGGAATTATAGCACTTTGAAAATGCGAAAAATCGATTTTCTTTAAACCCGAAAATAGCTAAAAAAACCCTTATCAGCGGCTTATTCCCATCACCTACATTACGAAAACACCGGATTATAACGAAATTCGACCAGAACAAGTGGAATTATAGCACTTTGAAAATTCGTAAAAAAGTCCATTTTCGACCCCGATTTTGAGCCCAAAAATGGGCCACAAAAATGCGAGATCTCAGCTAATATGGGAGCTACGACCTTGCGGATGGTCTCGTTGGATTCAGAAGGACGAAACTAAGTCAAAACCGTTGGAATTTTCCCGATAGTGCCCATAGAAGCCGAGATATGGACTTCCAAATTTAGGAATTTTTCATTTTTAGGGTATACCCCCTCGTATCGAATTTTTCACCAAAAATTGATTTTTTTCGAATTTGAACTAACTCTACCAGCGGCTAGTTCCCATCACCTACAACACGAAAACACCGGGTTATAATGAGTTTCGAGAAAAACTAAGGGAATTATAGCACTTTGAAAATGCGAAAAATCGATTTTCTTTAAACCCGAAAATAGCAATAGAAACCCCTATCAGCGGCTTATTCCCATCACCTACATTACGAAAACACCGGATTATAACAAAATTTGACCAGAACAAGTGGAATTACAGCACTTTGAAAATTCGTAAAAAAGTCCATTTTCGACCCCGTTTTTGAGCCCAAAAATGGGCCACAAAAATGCGAGATCTCAGCTAATATGGGAGCTACGACCTTGCGGATGGTCTCGTTGGATTCAGAAGGACGAAACTAAGTCAAAACCGTTGGAATTTTCCCGATAGTGCCCATAGAAGCCGAGATATGGACCTCCAAAGTTAGGAATTTTTCATTTTTAGGGTATACCCCCCGTATCGAATTTTTCACCAAAAATTGATTTTTGTCGAATTTGAACTAACTATACCAGCGGCTTGTTCCCATCACCTACAACACGAAAACACCGGGTTATAATGAGTTTCGAGAAAAACTAAGGGAATTATAGCACTTTGAAAATGCGAAAAATCGATTTTCTTTAAATCCGAAAATAGCGATAGAAACCCCTATCAGCGGCTTATTCCCATCACCTACATTACGAGAACACCGGATTATAACAAAATTTGACCAGAACAAGTGGAATTATAGCACTTTGAAAATTCGTAAAAAAGTCCATTTTCGACCCCGTTTTTGAGCCCAAAAATGGGCCACAAAAATGCGAGATCTCAGCTAATATGGGAGCTACGACCTTGCGGATGGTCTCGTTGGATTCAGAAGGACGAAACTAAGTCAAAACCGTTGGAATTTTCCCGATAGTGCCCATAGAAGCCGAGATATGGACCTCCAAAGTTAGGAATTTTTCATTTTTAGGGTATACCCCCCCGTATCGAATTTTTCACCAAAAATTGATTTTTTTCGAATTTGAACTATTTATACCAGCGGCTAGTTCCCATCACCTACAACACGAAAATACCGGGTTATAATGAGTTTCGAGAAAAACTAAGGAAATTATAGCACTTTGAAAATGCGAAAAATCGATTTTCTTTAAATCCGAAAATAGCGATAGAAACCCCTATCAGCGGCTTATTCCCATCACCTACATTACGAGAACACCGGATTATAACAAAATTTGACCAGAACAAGTGGAATTATAGCACTTTGAAAATTCGTAAAAAAGTCCATTTTCGACCCCGTTTTTGAGCCCAAAAATGGGCCACAAAAATGCGAGATCTCAGCTAATATGGGAGCTACGACCTTGCGGATGGTCTCGTTGGATTCAGAAGGACGAAACTAAGTCAAAACCGTTGGAATTTTCCCGATAGTGCCCATAGAAGCCGAGATATGGACCTCCAAAGTTAGGAATTTTTCATTTTTAGGGTATACCCCCCGTATCGAATTTTTCACCAAAAATTGATTTTTGTCGAATTTGAACTAACTATACCAGCGGCTTGTTCCCATCACCTACAACACGAAAACACCGGGTTATAATGAGTTTCGAGAAAAACTAAGGGAATTATAGCACTTTGAAAATGCGAAAAATCGATTTTCTTTTAACCCGAAAATAGCTAAAAAAACCCTTATCAGCGGCTTATCCCCATCACCTACATTACGAAAACACCGGATTATAACGAAATTCGACCAGAACAAGTGGAATTATAGCACTTTGAAAATTCGTAAAAAAGTCCATTTTCGACCCCGTTTTTGAGCCCAAAAATGGGCCACAAAAATGCGAGATCTCAGCTAATATGGGAGCTACGACCTTGCGGATGATCTCGTTGGATTCAGAAGGACAAAACTAAGTCAAAACCGTTGGAATTTTCCCGATAGTGCCCATAGAAGCCGAGATATGGACCTCCAAAGTTAGGAATTTTTCATTTTTAGGGTATACCCCCCCGTATCGAATTTTTCACCAAAAATTGATTTTTTTTGAATTTGAACTAACTCTACCAGCGGCTAGTTCCCATCACCTACAACACGAAAACACAGGGTTATAATGAGTTTCGAGAAAAACTAAGGGAATTATAGCACCTTGAAAATGCGAAAAATCGATTTTCTTTAAACCCGAAAATAGCGATAGAAACCCCTATCAGCGGCTTATTCCCATCACCTACATTACGAAAACACCGGAATATAACAAAATTTGACCAGAACAAGTGGAATTACAGCACTTTGAAAATTCGTAAAATAGTCCATTTTCGACCCCGTTTTTGAGCCCAAAAATGGGCCACAAAAATGCGAGATCTCAGCTAATATGGGAGCTACGACCTTGCGGATGGTCTCGTTGGATTTAGAAGGACGAAACTAAGTCAAAACCGTTGGAATTTTCCCGATAGTGCCCATAGAAGCCGAGATATGGACCTCCAAAGTTAGGAATTTTTCATTTTTAGGGTATACCCCCCCGTATCGAATTTTTCACCAAAAATTGATTTTTTTCGAATTTGAACTAACTCTACCAGCGGCTAGTTCCCATCACCTACAACACGAAAACACAGGGTTATAATGAGTTTCGAGAAAAACTAAGGGAATTATAGCACCTTGAAAATGCGAAAAATCGATTTTCTTTAAACCCGAAAATAGCGATAGAAACCCCTATCAGCGGCTTATTCCCATCACCTACATTACGAAAACACCGGAATATAACAAAATTTGACCAGAACAAGTGGAATTACAGCACTTTGAAAATTCGTAAAATAGTCCATTTTCGACCCCGTTTTTGAGCCCAAAAATGGGCCACAAAAATGCGAGATCTCAGCTAATATGGGAGCTACGACCTTGCGGATAATCTCGTTGGATTCAGAAGGACAAAACTAAGTCAAAACCGTTGGAATTTTCCCGATAGTGCCCATAGAAGCCGAGATATGGACCTCCAAAGTTAGGAATTTTTCATTTTTAGGGTATACCCCCCCGTATCGAATTTTTCACCAAAAATTGATTTTTTTCGAATTTGAACTAACTATACCAGCGGCTAGTTCCCATCACCTACAACACGAAAACACCGGGTTATAATGAGTTTCGAGAAAAACTAAGGGAATTATAGCACTTTGAAAATGCGAAAAATCGATTTTCTTTTAACCCGAAAATAGCTAAAAAAACCCTTATCAGCGGCTTATCCCCATCACCTACATTACGAAAACACCGGATTATAACGAAATTCGACCAGAACAAGTGGAATTATAGCACTTTGAAAATTCGTAAAATAGTCCATTTTCGACCCCGTTTTTGAGCCCAAAAATGGGCCACAAAAATGCGAGATCTCAGCTAATATGGGAGCTACGACCTTGCGGATGGTCTCGTTGGATTTAGAAGGACGAAACTAAGTCAAAACCGTTGGAATTTTCCCGATAGTGCCCATAGAAGCCGAGATATGGACCTCCAAAGTTAGGAATTTTTCATTTTTAGGGTATACCCCCCCGTATCGAATTTTTCACCAAAAATTGATTTTTTTCGAATTTGAACTAACTATACCAGCGGCTAGTTCCCATCACCTACAACACGAAAACACAGGGTTATAATGAGTTTCGAGAAAAACTAAGGGAATTATAGCACCTTAAAAATGCGAAAAATCGATTTCCTTTAAACCCGAAAATAGCGATAGTAACCCCTATCAGCGGCTTATTCCCATCACCTACATTACGAAAACACCGGATTATAACGAAATTCAACCAGAACAAGTGGAATTATAGCACTTTGAAAATTCGTAAAAAAGTCAATTTTCGACCCCGTTTTTGAGCCCAAAAATGGGTCACAAAAATGCGAGATCTCAGCTAATATGGGAGCTACGACCTTGCGGATGGTCTCGTTTGATTCAGAAGAACGAAACTAAGTCAAAACCGTTGGAATTTTCCCGATAGTGCCCATAGAAGCCGAGATATGGACCTCCAAAGTTAGGAATTTTTCATTTTTAGGGTATACCCCCCCGTATCGAATTTTTCACCAAAAATTGATTTTTTTTCGAATTTGAACTAACTATACCAGCGGCTAGTTCCCATCACCTACAACACGAAAACACCGGGTTATAATGAGTTTCGAGAAAAACTAAGGGAATTATAGCACTTTGAAAATGCGAAAAATCGATTTTCTTTAAACCCGAAAATAGCGATAGAAACCCTTATCAGCGGCTTATTCCCATCACCTACATTACGAAAACACCGGAGTATAACAAAATTCGACCAGAACAAGTGGAATTATAGCACTTTGAAAATTCGTAAAAAAGTCAATTTTCGACCCCGTTTTTGAGCCCAAAAATGGGTCACAAAAATGCGAGATCTCAGCTAATATGGGAGCTACGACCTTGCGGATGGTCTCGTTGGATTCAGAAGAACGAAACTAAGTCAAAACCGTTGGAATTTTCCCGATAGTGCCCATAGAAGCCGAGATATGGACCTCCAAAGTTAGGAATTTTTCATTTTTAGGGTATACCCCCCCGTATCGAATTTTTCACCAAAAATTGATTTTTTTTCGAATTTGAACTAACTATACCAGCGGCTAGTTCCCATCACCTACAACACGAAAACACCGGGTTATAATGAGTTTCGAGAAAAACTAAGGGAATTATAGCACTTTGAAAATGCGAAAAATCGATTTCCTTTAAACCCGAAAATAGCGATAGTAACCCCTATCAGCGGCTTATTCCCATCACCTACATTACGAAAACACCGGATTATAACGAAATTCAACCAGAACAAGTGGAATTATAGCACTTTGAAAATTCGTAAAAAAGTCAATTTTCGACCCCGTTTTTGAGCCCAAAAATGGGTCACAAAAATGCGAGATCTCAGCTAATATGGGAGCTACGACCTTGCGGATGGTCTCGTTGGATTCAG
This sequence comes from Anthonomus grandis grandis, assembly GCF_022605725.1. Lineage (NCBI taxonomy): Eukaryota > Metazoa > Arthropoda > Insecta > Coleoptera > Curculionidae > Anthonomus > Anthonomus grandis. Next base: position 22,511,877 of record NC_065554.1, on the reverse strand, counting down.
AAGAACGAAACTAAGTCAAAACCGTTGGAATTTTCCCGATAGTGCCCATAGAAGCCGAGATATGGACCTCCAAAGTTAGGAATTTTTCATTTTTAGGGTATACCCCCCCGTATCGAATTTTTCACCAAAAATTGATTTTTTTCGAATTTGAACTAACCATACCAGCGGCTAGTTCCCATCACCTACAACACGAAAACACTGGGTTATAATGAGTTTCGAGAAAAACTAAGGGAATTATAGCACTTTGAAAATGCGAAAAATCGTTTTTTTTTAAACCCGAAAATAGCGATAGAAACCCTTATCAGCGGCTTATTCCCATCACCTACATTACGAAAACACCGGATTATAACAAAATTCGACCAGAACAAGTGGAATTATAGCACTTTGAAAATTCGTAAAAAAGTCAATTTTCGACCCCGTTTTTGAGCCCAAAAATGGGTCACAAAAATGCGAGATCTCAGCTAATATGGGAGCTACGACCTTGCGGATGGTCTCGTTGGATTCAGAAGAACGAAACTAAGTCAAAACCGTTGGAATTTTCCCGATAGTGCCTATAGAAGCCGAGATATGGACCTCCAAAGTTAGGAATTTTTCATTTTTAGGGTATACCCCCCCGTATCGAATTTTTCACCAAAAATTGATTTTTTTCGAATTTGAACTAACCATACCAGCGGCTAGTTCCCATCACCTACAACACGAAAACACTGGGTTATAATGAGTTTCGAGAAAAACTAAGGGAATTATAGCACTTTGAAAATGCGAAAAATCGTTTTTTTTTAAACCCGAAAATAGCGATAGAAACCCTTATCAGCGGCTTATTCCCATCACCTACATTACGAAAACACCGGATTATAACAAAATTCGACCAGAACAAGTGGAATTATAGCACTTTGAAAATTCGTAAAAAAGTCCATTTTCGACCCCGTTTTTGAGCCCAAAAATGGGCCACAAAAATGCGAGATCTCAGCTAATATGGGAGCTACGACCTTGCGGATGATCTCGTTGGATTCAGAAGGACAAAACTAAGTCAAAACCGTTGGAATTTTCCCGATAGTGCCCATAGAAGCCGAGATATGGACCTCCAAAGTTAGGAATTTTTCATTTTTAGGGTATACCCCCCCGTATCGAATTTTTCACCAAAAATTGATTTTTTTTGAATTTGAACTAACTCTACCAGCGGCTAGTTCCCATCACCTACAACACGAAAACACAGGGTTATAATGAGTTTCGAGAAAAACTAAGGGAATTATAGCACCTTGAAAATGCGAAAAATCGATTTTCTTTAAACCCGAAAATAGCGATAGAAACCCCTATCAGCGGCTTATTCCCATCACCTACATTACGAAAACACCGGAATATAACAAAATTTGACCAGAACAAGTGGAATTACAGCACTTTGAAAATTCGTAAAATAGTCCATTTTCGACCCCGTTTTTGAGCCCAAAAATGGGCCACAAAAATGCGAGATCTCAGCTAATATGGGAGCTACGACCTTGCGGATGGTCTCGTTGGATTTAGAAGGACGAAACTAAGTCAAAACCGTTGGAATTTTCCCGATAGTGCCCATAGAAGCCGAGATATGGACCTCCAAAGTTAGGAATTTTTCATTTTTAGGGTATACCCCCCCGTATCGAATTTTTCACCAAAAATTGATTTTTTTCGAATTTGAACTAACTCTACCAGCGGCTAGTTCCCATCACCTACAACACGAAAACACAGGGTTATAATGAGTTTCGAGAAAAACTAAGGGAATTATAGCACCTTGAAAATGCGAAAAATCGATTTTCTTTAAACCCGAAAATAGCGATAGAAACCCCTATCAGCGGCTTATTCCCATCACCTACATTACGAAAACACCGGAATATAACAAAATTTGACCAGAACAAGTGGAATTACAGCACTTTGAAAATTCGTAAAATAGTCCATTTTCGACCCCGTTTTTGAGCCCAAAAATGGGCCACAAAAATGCGAGATCTCAGCTAATATGGGAGCTACGACCTTGCGGATGATCTCGTTGGATTCAGAAGGACAAAACTAAGTCAAAACCGTTGGAATTTTCCCGATAGTGCCCATAGAAGCCGAGATATGGACCTCCAAAGTTAGGAATTTTTCATTTTTAGGGTATACCTCCCCGTATCGAATTTTTCACCAAAAATTGATTTTTTTCGAATTTGAACTAACTATACCAGCGGCTAGTTCCCATCACCTACAACACGAAAACACCGGGTTATAATGAGTTTCGAGAAAAACTAAGGGAATTATAGCACTTTGAAAATGCGAAAAATCGATTTTCTTTTAACCCGAAAATAGCTAAAAAAACCCTTATCAGCGGCTTATCCCCATCACCTACATTACGAAAACACCGGATTATAACGAAATTCGACCAGAACAAGTGGAATTATAGCACTTTGAAAATTCGTAAAATAGTCCATTTTCGACCCCGTTTTTGAGCCCAAAAATGGGCCACAAAAATGCGAGATCTCAGCTAATATGGGAGCTACGACCTTGCGGATGGTCTCGTTGGATTTAGAAGGACGAAACTAAGTCAAAACCGTTGGAATTTTCCCGATAGTGCCCATAGAAGCCGAGATATGGACCTCCAAAGTTAGGAATTTTTCATTTTTAGGGTATACCCCCCCGTATCGAATTTTTCACCAAAAATTGATTTTTTTCGAATTTGAACTAACTATACCAGCGGCTAGTTCCCATCACCTACAACACGAAAACACAGGGTTATAATGAGTTTCGAGAAAAACTAAGGGAATTATAGCACCTTGAAAATGCGAAAAATCGATTTCCTTTAAACCCGAAAATAGCGATAGTAACCCCTATCAGCGGCTTATTCCCATCACCTACATTACGAAAACACCGGATTATAACGAAATTCAACCAGAACAAGTGGAATTATAGCACTTTGAAAATTCGTAAAAAAGTCAATTTTCGACCCCGTTTTTGAGCCCAAAAATGGGTCACAAAAATGCGAGATCTCAGCTAATATGGGAGCTACGACCTTGCGGATGGTCTCGTTGGATTCAGAAGAACGAAACTAAGTCAAAACCGTTGGAATTTTCCCGATAGTGCCCATAGAAGCCGAGATATGGACCTCCAAAGTTAGGAATTTTTCATTTTTAGGGTATACCCCCCCGTATCGAATTTTTCACCAAAAATTGATTTTTTTCGAATTTGAACTAACCATACCAGCGGCTAGTTCCCATCACCTACAACACGAAAACACTGGGTTATAATGAGTTTCGAGAAAAACTAAGGGAATTATAGCACTTTGAAAATGCGAAAAATCGTTTTTTTTTAAACCCGAAAATAGCGATAGAAACCCTTATCAGCGGCTTATTCCCATCACCTATATTACGAAAACACCGGATTATAACAAAATTCGACCAGAACAAGTGGAATTATAGCACTTTGAAAATTCGTAAAAAAGTCAATTTTCGACCCCGTTTTTGAGCCCAAAAATGGGTCACAAAAATGCGAGATCTCAGCTAATATGGGAGCTACGACCTTGCGGATGGTCTCGTTGGATTCAGAAGAACGAAACTAAGTCAAAACCGTTGGAATTTTCCCGATAGTGCCTATAGAAGCCGAGATATGGACCTCCAAAGTTAGGAATTTTTCATTTTTAGGGTATACCCCCCCGTATCGAATTTTTCACCAAAAATTGATTTTTTTCGAATTTGAACTAACCATACCAGCGGCTAGTTCCCATCACCTACAACACGAAAACACTGGGTTATAATGAGTTTCGAGAAAAACTAAGGGAATTATAGCACTTTGAAAATGCGAAAAATCGTTTTTTTTTAAACCCGAAAATAGCGATAGAAACCCTTATCAGCGGCTTATTCCCATCACCTACATTACGAAAACACCGGATTATAACAAAATTCGACCAGAACAAGTGGAATTATAGCACTTTGAAAATTCGTAAAAAAGTCAATTTTTGACCCCGTTTTTGAGCCCAAAAATGGGTCACAAAAATGCGAGATCTCAGCTAATATGGGAGCTACGACCTTGCGGATGGTCTCGTTGGATTCAGAAGGACGAAACTAAGTCAAAACCGATTGGAATTTTCCCGATAGTGCCCATAGAAGCCGAGATATGGACCTCCAAAGTTAGGAATTTTTCATTTTTAGGGTATACCCCCCCGTATCGAATTTTTCACCAAAAATTGATTTTTTTCGAATTTGAACTAACTATACCAGCGGCTAGTTCCCATCACCTACAACACGAAAACACCGGGTTATAATGAGTTTCGAGAAAAACTAAGGGAATTATAGCACTTTGAAAATGCGAAAAATCGATTTTCTTTAAATCCGAAAATAGCGATAGAAACCCATATCAGCGGCTTATTCCCATCACCTACATTACGAAAACACCGGATTATAACAAAATTTGACCAGAACAAGTGGAATTATAGCACTTTGAAAATTCGTAAAAAAGTCCATTTTCGACCCCGTTTTTGAGCCCAAAAATGGGCCACAAAAATGCAAGATCTCAGCTAATATGGGAGCTACGACCTTGCGGATGGTCTCGTTGGATTCAGAAGGACGAAACTAAGTCAAAACCGTTGGAATTTTCCCGATAGTGCCCATAGAAGCCGAGATATGGACCTCCAAAGTTAGGAATTTTTCATTTTTAGGGTATACCCCCCCGTATCGAATTTTTCACCAAAAATTGATTTTTTTCGAATTTGAACTAACTATACCAGCGGCTAGTTCCCATCACCTACAACACGAAAACACCGGGTTATAATGAGTTTCGAGAAAAACTAAGGGAATTATAGCACTTTGAAAATGCGAAAAATCGATTTTCTTTAAACCCGAAAATAGCGATAGAAACCCCTATCAGCGGCTTATTCCCATCACCTACATTACGAAAACACCGGATTATAACAAAATTTGACCAGAACAAGTGGAATTATAGCACTTTGAAAATTCGTAAAAAAGTCCATTTTCGACCCCGTTTTTGAGCCCAAAAATGGGCCACAAAAATGCGAGATCTCAGCTAATATGGGAGCTACGACCTTGCGGATGGTCTCGTTGGATTCAGAAGGACGAAACTAAGTCAAAACCGTTGGAATTTTCCCGATAGTGCCCATAGAAGCCGAGATATGGACCTCCAAAGTTAGGAATTTTTCATTTTTAGGGTATACCCCCCCGTATCGAATTTTTCACCAAAAATTGATTTTTTTCGAATTTGAACTAACTATACCAGCGGCTAGTTCCCATCACCTACAACACGAAAACACCGGGTTATAATGAGTTTCGAGAAAAACTAAGGGAATTATAGCACTTTGAAAATGCGAAAAATCGATTTTCTTTAAATCCGAAAATAGCGATAGAAACCCCTATCAGGGGCTTATTCCCATCACCTACATTACGAAAACACCGGATTATAACAAAATTTGACCAGAACAAGTGGAATTACAGCACTTTGAAAATTCGTAAAAAAGTCAATTTTCGACCCCGTTTTTGAGCCCAAAAATGGGCCACAAAAATGCGAGATCTCAGCTAATATGGGAGCTACGACCTTGCGGATGGTCTCGTTGGATTCAGAAGGACGAAACTAAGTCAAAACCGTTGGAATTTTCCCGATAGTGCCCATAGAAGCCGAGATATGGACCTCCAAAGTTAGGAATTTTTCATTTTTAGGGTATACCCCCCATCGAATTTTTCACCAAAAATTGATTTTTTTCGAATTTGAACTAACTATACCAGCGGCTAGTTCCCATCACCTACAACAAGAAAACACCGGGTTATAATGAGTTTCGAGAAAAACTAAGGGAATTATAGCACTTTGAAAATGCGAAAAATCGATTTTCTTTAAACCCGAAAATAGCGATAGAAACCCCTATCAGCGGCTTATTCCCATCACCTACATTACGAAAACACCGGATTATAACAAAATTTGACCAGAACAAGTGGAATTATAGCACTTTGAAAATTCGTAAAAAAGTCCATTTTCGACCCCGTTTTTGAGCCCAAAAATGGGCCACAAAAATGCGAGATCTCAGCTAATATGGGAGCTACGACCTTGCGGATGGTCTCGTTGGATTCAGAAGGACGAAACTAAGTCAAAACCGTTGGAATTTTCCCGATAGTGCCCATAGAAGCCGAGATATGGACCTCCAAAGTTAGGAATTTTTCATTTTTAGGGTATACCCCCCCGTATCGAATTTTTCACCAAAAATTGATTTTTTTCGAATTTGAACTATTTATACCAGCGGCTAGTTCCCATCACCTACAACACGAAAACACCGGGTTATAATGAGTTTCGAGAAAAACTAAGGAAATTATAGCACTTTGAAAATGCGAAAAATCGATTTTCTTTAAATCCGAAAATAGCGATAGAAACCCCTATCAGCGGCTTATTCCCATCACCTACATTACGAGAACACCGGATTATAACAAAATTTGACCAGAACAAGTGGAATTATAGCACTTTGAAAATTCGTAAAAAAGTCCATTTTCGACCCCGTTTTTGAGCCCAAAAATGGGCCACAAAAATGCGAGATCTCAGCTAATATGGGAGCTACGACCTTGCGGATGGTCTCGTTGGATTCAGAAGGACGAAACTAAGTCAAAACCGTTGGAATTTTCCCGATAGTGCCCATAGAAGCCGAGATATGGACCTCCAAAGTTAGGAATTTTTCATTTTTAGGGTATACCCCCCCGTATCGAATTTTTCACCAAAAATTGATTTTTTTCGAATTTGAACTATTTATACCAGCGGCTAGTTCCCATCACCTACAACACGAAAACACCGGGTTATAATGAGTTTCGAGAAAAACTAAGGAAATTATAGCACTTTGAAAATGCGAAAAATCGATTTTCTTTAAATCCGAAAATAGCGATAGAAACCCCTATCAGCGGCTTATTCCCATCACCTACATTACGAGAACACCGGATTATAACAAAATTTGACCAGAACAAGTGGAATTATAGCACTTTGAAAATTCGTAAAAAAGTCCATTTTCGACCCCGTTTTTGAGCCCAAAAATGGGCCACAAAAATGCGAGATCTCAGCTAATATGGGAGCTACGACCTTGCGGATGGTCTCGTTGGATTCAGAAGGACGAAACTAAGTCAAAACCGTTGGAATTTTCCCGATAGTGCCCATAGAAGCCGAGATATGGACCTCCAAAGTTAGGAATTTTTCATTTTTAGGGTATACCCCCCCGTATCGAATTGTTCACCAAAAATTTTTTTTTTTCGAATTTGAACTAACTCTACCAGCGGCTAGTTCCCATCACCTACAACACGAAAACACCGGGTTATAATGAGTTTCGAGAAAAACTAAGGGAATTATAGCACTTTGAAAATGCGAAAAATCGATTTTCTTTTAACCCGAAAATAGCTAAAAAAACCCCTATCAGCGGCTTATTCCCATCACCTACATTACGAAAAGACCGGAATATAACAAAATTTGACCAGAACAAGTGGAATTACAGCACTTTGAAAATTCGTAAAAAAGTCCATTTTCGACCCCGTTTTTGAGCCCAAAAATGGGTCACAAAAATGCGAGATCTCAGCTAATATGGGAGCTACGACCTTGCGGATGGTCTCGTTGGATTCAGAAGGACGAAACTAAGTCAAAACCGATTGGAATTTTCCCGATAGTGCCCATAGAAGCCGAGATATGGACCTCCAAAGTTAGGAATTTTTCATTTTTAGGGTATACCCCCCCGTATCGAATTTTTCACCAAAAATTGATTTTTTTCGAATTTGAACTAACTATACCAGCGGCTAGTTCCCATCACCTACAACACGAAAACACCGGGTTATAATGAGTTTCGAGAAAAACTAAGGGAATTATAGCACTTTGAAAATGCGAAAAATCGATTTTCTTTAAATCCGAAAATAGCGATAGAAACCCATATCAGCGGCTTATTCCCATCACCTACATTACGAAAACACCGGATTATAACAAAATTTGACCAGAACAAGTGGAATTATAGCACTTTGAAAATTCGTAAAAAAGTCCATTTTCGACCCCGTTTTTGAGCCCAAAAATGAGCCACAAAAATGCAAGATCTCAGCTAATATGGGAGCTACGACCTTGCGGATGGTCTCGTTGGATTCAGAAGGACGAAACTAAGTCAAAACCGTTGGAATTTTCCCGATAGTGCCCATAGAAGCCGAGATATGGACCTCCAAAGTTAGGAATTTTTCATTTTTAGGGTATACCCCCCCGTATCGAATTTTTCACCAAAAATTGATTTTTTTCGAATTTGAACTAACTATACCAGCGGCTAGTTCCCATCACCTACAACACGAAAACACCGGGTTATAATGAGTTTCGAGAAAAACTAAGGGAATTATAGCACTTTGAAAATGCGAAAAATCGATTTTCTTTAAATCCGAAAATAGCGATAGAAACCCCTATCAGCGGCTTATTCCCATCACCTAAATTACGAAAACACCGGATTATAACAAAATTTGACCAGAACAAGTGGAATTACAGCACTTTGAAAATTCGTAAAAAAGTCAATTTTCGACCCCGTTTTTGAGCCCAAAAATGGGCCACAAAAATGCGAGATCTCAGCTAATATGGGAGCTACGACCTTGCGGATGGTCTCGTTGGATTCAGAAGGACGAAACTAAGTCAAAACCGTTGGAATTTTCCCGATAGTGCCCATAGAAGCCGAGATATGGACCTCCAAAGTTAGGAATTTTTCATTTTTAGGGTATACCCCCCATCGAATTTTTCACCAAAAATTGATTTTTTTCGAATTTGAACTAACTATACCAGCGGCTAGTTCCCATCACCTACAACAAGAAAACACCGGGTTATAATGAGTTTCGAGAAAAACTAAGGGAATTATAGCACTTTGAAAATGCGAAAAATCGATTTTCTTTAAACCCGAAAATAGCGATAGAAACCCCTATCAGCGGCTTATTCCCATCACCTACATTACGAAAACACCGGATTATAACAAAATTTGACCAGAACAAGTGGAATTATAGCACTTTGAAAATTCGTAAAAAAGTCCATTTTCGACCCCGTTTTTGAGCCCAAAAATGGGCCACAAAAATGCGAGATCTCAGCTAATATGGGAGCTACGACCTTGCGGATGGTCTCGTTGGATTCAGAAGGACGAAACTAAGTCAAAACCGTTGGAATTTTCCCGATAGTGCCCATAGAAGCCGAGATATGGACCTCCAAAGTTAGGAATTTTTCATTTTTAGGGTATACCCCCCCGTATCGAATTTTTCACCAAAAATTGATTTTTTTCGAATTTGAACTATTTATGCCAGCGGCTAGTTCCCATCACCTACAACACGAAAACACCGGGTTATAATGAGTTTCGAGAAAAACTAAGGAAATTATAGCACTTTGAAAATGCGAAAAATCGATTTTCTTTAAATCCGAAAATAGCGATAGAAACCCCTATCAGCGGCTTATTCCCATCACCTACATTACGAGAACACCGGATTATAACAAAATTTGACCAGAACAAGTGGAATTATAGCACTTTGAAAATTCGTAAAAAAGTCCATTTTCGACCCCGTTTTTGAGCCCAAAAATGGGCCACAAAAATGCGAGATCTCAGCTAATATGGGAGCTACGACCTTGCGGATGGTCTCGTTGGATTCAGAAGGACGAAACTAAGTCAAAACCGTTGGAATTTTCCCGATAGTGCCCATAGAAGCCGAGATATGGACCTCCAAAGTTAGGAATTTTTCTTTTTTAGGGTATACCCCCCCGTATCGAATTTTTCAGCAAAAATTGATTTTTTTCGAATTTGAACTAACTCTACCAGCGGCTAGTTCCCATCACCTACAACACGAAAACACCGGGTTATAATGAGTTTCGAGAAAAACTAAGGGAATTATAGCACTTTGAAAATGCGAAAAATCGATTTTCTTTTAACCCGAAAATAGCTAAAAAAACCCTTATCAGCGGCTTATCCCCATCACCTACATTACGAAAACACCGGATTATAACGAAATTCGACCAGAACAAGTGGAATTATAGCACTTTGAAAATTCGTAAAAAAGTCCATTTTCGACCCCGTTTTTGAGCCCAAAAATGGGCCACAAAAATGCGAGATCTCAGCTAATATGGGAGCTACGACCTTGCGGATGGTCTCGTTGGATTCAGAAGGACGAAACTAAGTCAAAACCGTTGGAATTTTCCCGATAGTGCCCATAGAAGCCGAGATATGGACCTCCAAAGTTAGGAATTTTTCATTTTTAGGGTATACCCCCCCGTATCGAATTTTTCACCAAAAATTGATTTTTTTCGAATTTGAACTATTAATACCAGCGGCTAGTTCCCATCACCTACAACACGAAAACACCGGGTTATAATGAGTTTCGAGAAAAACTAAGGAAATTATAGCACTTTGAAAATGCGAAAAATCGATTTTCTTTAAATCCGAAAATAGCGATAGAAACCCCTATCAGCGGCTTATTCCCATCACCTACATTACGAGAACACCGGATTATAACAAAATTTGACCAGAACAAGTGGAATTATAGCACTTTGAAAATTCGTAAAAAAGTCCATTTTCGACCCCGTTTTTGAGCCCAAAAATGGGCCACAAAAATGCGAGATCTCAGCTAATATGGGAGCTACGACCTTGCGGATGGTCTCGTTGGATTCAGAAGGACGAAACTAAGTCAAAACCGTTGGAATTTTCCCGATAGTGCCCATAGAAGCCGAGATATGGACCTCCAAAGTTAGGAATTTTTCATTTTTAGGGTATACCCCCCCGTATCGAATTTTTCACCAAAAATTGATTTTTTTCGAATTTGAACTAACTCTACCAGCGGCTAGTTCCCATCACCTACAACACGAAAACACCGGGTTATAATGAGTTTCGAGAAAAACTAAGGGAATTATAGCACTTTGAAAATGCGAAAAATCGATTTTCTTTTAACCCGAAAATAGCTAAAAAAACCCTTATCAGCGGCTTATCCCCATCACCTACATTACGAGAACACCGGATTATAACGAAATTCGACCAGAACAAGTGGAATTATAGCACTTTGAAAATTCGTAAAAAAGTCCATTTTCGACCCCGTTTTTGAGCCCAAAAATGGGCCACAAAAATGCGAGATCTCAGCTAATATGGGAGCTACGACCTTGCGGATGATCTCGTTGGATTCAGAAGGACAAAACTAAGTCAAAACCGTTGGAATTTTCCCGATAGTGCCCATAGAAGCCGAGATATGGACCTCCAAAGTTAGGAATTTTTCATTTTTAGGGTATACCCCCCCGTATCGAATTTTTCACCAAAAATTGATTTTTTTCGAATTTGAACTAACTATACCAGCGGCTTGTTCCCATCACCTACAACACGAAAACACCGGGTTATAATGAGTTTCGAGAAAAACTAAGGGAATTATAGCACTTTGAAAATGCGAAAAATCGATATTCTTTAAATCCGAAAATAGCGATAGAAACCCCTATCAGCGGCTTATTCCCATCACCTACATTACGAGAACACCGGATTATAACAAAATTTGACCAGAACAAGTGGAATTATAGCACTTTGAAAATTCGTAAAAAAGTCCATTTTCGACCCCGTTTTTGAGCCCAAAAATGGGCCACAAAAATGCGAGATCTCAGCTAATATGGGAGCTACGACCTTGCGGATGGTCTCGTTGGATTCAGAAGGACGAAACTAAGTCAAAACCGTTGGAATTTTCCCGATAGTGCCCATAGAAGCCGAGATATGGACCTCCAAAGTTAGGAATTTTTCATTTTTAGGGTATACCCCCCCGTATCGAATTTTTCACCAAAAATTGATTTTTTTCGAATTTGAACTAACTCTACCAGCGGCTAGTTCCCATCACCTACAACACGAAAACACCGGGTTATAATGAGTTTCGAGAAAAACTAAGGGAATTATAGCACTTTGAAAATGCGAAAAATCGATTTTCTTTAAACCCGAAAATAGCTAAAAAAACCCTTATCAGCGGCTTATTCCCATCACCTACATTACGAAAACACCGGATTATAACGAAATTCGACCAGAACAAGTGGAATTATAGCACTTTGAAAATTCGTAAAAAAGTCCATTTTCGACCCCGTTTTTGAGCCCAAAAATGGGCCACAAAAATGCGAGATCTCAGCTAATATGGGAGCTACGACCTTGCGGATGGTCTCGTTGGATTCAGAAGGACGAAACTAAGTCAAAACCGTTGGAATTTTCCCGATAGTGCCCATAGAAGCCGAGATATGGACCTCCAAAGTTAGGAATTTTTTATTTTTAGGGTATACCGTATCGAATTTTTCACCAAAAATTGATTTTTTTCGAATTTGAACTAACTATACCAGCGGCTTGTTCCCATCACCTACAACACGAAAACACCAAGTTATAATGAGTTTCGAGAAAAACTAAGGGAATTATAGCACTTTGAAAATGCGAAAAATCGATTTTCTTTAAATCCGAAAATAGCGATAGAAACCCCTATCAGCGGCTTATTCCCATCACCTACATTACGAGAACACCGGATTATAACAAAATTTGACCAGAACAAGTGGAATTATAGCACTTTGAAAATTCGTAAAAAAGTCCATTTTCGACCCCGTTTTTGAGCCCAAAAATGGGCCACAAAAATGCGAGATCTCAGCTAATATGGGAGCTACGACCTTGCGGATGGTCTCGTTGGATTTAGAAGGACGAAACTAAGTCAAAACCGTTGGAATTTTCTCGATAGTGCCCATAGAAGCCGAGATATGGACCTCCAAAGTTAGGAATTTTTCATTTTTAGGGTATACCCCCCCGTATCGAATTTTTCACCAAAAATTGATTTTTTTCGAATTTGAACTAACTATACCAGCGGCTTGTGCCCATCACCTACAACACGAAAACACCGGGTTATAATGAGTTTCGAGAAAAACTTAGGGAATTATAGCACTTTGAAAATGCGAAAAATCGATTTTCTTTAAATCCGAAAATAGCGATAGAAACCCCTATCAGCGGCTTATTCCCATCACCTACATTACGAGAACACCGGATTATAACAAAATTTGACCAGAACAAGTGGAATTATAGCACTTTGAAAATTCGTAAAAAAGTCCATTTTCGACCCCGTTTTTGAGCCCAAAAATGGGCCACAAAAATGCGAGATCTCAGCTAATATGGGAGCTACGACCTTGCGGATGGTCTCGTTGGATTTAGAAGGACGAAACTAAGTCAAAACCGTTGGAATTTTCCCGATAGTGCCCATAGAAGCCGAGATATGGACCTCCAAAGTTAGGAATTTTTCATTTTTAGGGTATACCCCCCCGTATCGAATTTTTCACCAAAAATTGATTTTTTTCGAATTTGAACTAACTATACCAGCGGCTTGTGCCCATCACCTACAACACGAAAACACCGGGTTATAATGAGTTTCGAGAAAAACTAAGGGAATTATAGCACTTTGAAAATGCGAAAAATCGATTTTTTTTAAATCCGAAAATAGCGATAGAAACCCCTGTCAGCGGCTTATTCCCATCATCTATATTACGAAAACACCGGATTATAGCGGAATTCGACCAGAACAAGTGGAAGTATAGCACTTTGATAATCCTGAAAAATTCGTTTTCGACGCCCGTTTTTGAGGCCAAAAATGGGTATCAAAAATGTCATATCTCGGCTATCGTTAAAGCTACGACCTTGCGGATGGTCTCGTTGGATTCAGAACTATCGTAAAAGCTGAGATATTGGCCTTCAAAATATGGGTTTTTTCATTTTTTGGGTATACTTCCTCGTGTCGATTTTTTCAAAAAAAAAATAATTTTTCGAATTTGAACTAATTATACCAGCGGCTTGTTCTTATTAAGTACATCACAAAAATACCGGGTTATAAGAAGATCCGAGCAGAACTAAAAAAAAACGAGTATTTTTTTGACATCGGTTTTGAGCCCAAAAATGGGCATCAAAAATGCCATATCTCGGCTATTATTAGAGCTACGAGCTTGCGGCTGGTATCGTTGAATAATCCTAATACTTTTATTTCCATGAACTTATCACTGATTTTAGGGTAACTATGAACATGTACACTTAAGTTATGCATCTCCAATAATTAGTAGTTAACACTTTTTTACCATATATCAACACAACTTATCACATTCGTTTCTTTATTAAAATGTAATTATTATAAAAGGTTTATTTTTAATTCAATGAAAAATAATAAAAGGATTTTTTTTAAATTATTTAAATCAAACCTATTTTCAATAATCAATATTAAATGAAACGTAGTTTTCCTTTGATTTTACTATATATTAAATTTTAATTGATTTAATTTTTCGGTTATACTCGGAGTATATATTTTAAAAATGTTAAAGAAAAATAACCTATTTGGGCCAGTTTAATTTCTTAAAGTGCAAGATCATCCTTCATAATTAATAAAATTAGCTTTACGTGAAATAGAAGAAGTCTCTTAATCAATTTAAAACCAAAATATTGCATTTAAAACCAATATAAAGGTTTAAAAAATAATTAAAATCGTATCATATCTATTTTAATTCTACCCCTAGAATTTTCCATAAATAAGGCTTTTATTACGCATTTGATTTTTCTGCATACAAAAGAGTCTTAAATAATGATATAAACTCATATTAAGGCATACGTTAGAAAATTAAAAACTTATTTTTAGTTTCTACTTACTTATTTAAACACCTTGTATGTGCATCCCTTTCGAGCAACTATATACGTTAAAAAAGCCGCGTTTTCCGACTTTAATCCGTCATAAATATTTCTTTGCTTTTAAAAGGGACGTCCCTTTCATTACGGACCTTTTATGCCCGGACGAAATGCTAAATATTTATCAGAAAAAAAGGCTTTACGTTTACGTGGCGTTTAAGAGTCCCTTTTGTTTCACGTTTTTTCTCATGTAGCTTTTAGATTTATTGCATGTTTATTTAATACAAACATTTTGGGTCATTACAGAAATAGAATTGGGAATCAATTTATAATCTATACATCTCTATATCATTAATATCTTATTCATGAAGGAGCATAACCTTTATTTTTAGGTAAGTAATAAACAAAGGCTTATTTGCCTGGATAAAAAAGCCAAAATTGAATTTAATATAAGGGTTGTTCTCAAAGGTAGTTAGAATTATGGCTTACAACTTCCGAGATCCGAGCTACTGCAAGTTAGAAATATTTTATTAAAAACCCGGCTTGTTTCCGCCCTTTTTGATGCTACTATCGGTTAATATTAAGTAACTTCCGCCTTTGAACGCCTTGCTGCTGAAGCCCGTACTGCTACTGTCTTCTCGCAAACTGCTCGCTGTATTTTTAATACGAGAATTCTTTCATTTTCAAGAGGTAGAACATTATATGCAAAATAAAGTTGTAATATTAAAAATACACGTGTATAACGTAAGGGTTCTGAAGCACGTATAGATGCTACGTTTTAAATAAAATTCCTCCGGGTCAATAGATTTTTTGCTTTTTGTAGTTCAAATTATAAAAAAAATATTTAAAATAGAAAAATCTAGATCTAAATTCTGGAGGCGTCTTGTGCATTTAAATTATGCATTACAAATAATTATTAATTTGAAAATTAAGTTTACTAAGGAAGTGATTTAACAAATTAGTTGATTGCTTATTACATTTATTTAAGTTACTCATTTCTAATGATTAACAAATGAAGTAATCATTTAATTATATGTAGGAAGGTGTTTACTGTACCCATTTAATTAATTTTAATTAGTTTTAAATATTTAAAAAATGTATCTTAAGATTTAATCATATGAGATGCCAATCTTTCGACATAAAAATAGATATAAAATGTATTATGGGTTTATCATGTTCGTCTCAATTATGCATTTGTATGTATGAAAATTAGATACCTACTAAAGGTTTTAAGACAAAAACAATTAAAAAGCTTTCTGTAATTTTGATTATTTTCGGTATTTTATTAATAAAATTTCTTCGTTTTCTTCTTTAATTCGCTTAAGGATATGACATAAGTGAACCACATTTATTTTTTTATTGTGTTTATATCAGATCTTTTAATTTAATAGAAATTTGATATAAAATAAGGAAATTAGTAGATGCATTGATATCTAATATTTATTTATTTACAAAAAATAATCAAAATGACAATAAATTTTTATTTTTTTAATTTTAGTAGGCATTGAATTTTTCTACATACAAATGTATACATTTACTAAACGTGATAAGCCGTTAATAAATTTTGTTGCTATTTTTATGTGAAAACAATGGAGTCTTATCTCGCTAAGTCTAAAGATATATTTTTAAATTTTAAAACTAAATACGACTAATTTATTTATTAAAGTAAACAGTAAACACCTTTCTACATATAATCAAATAGATATTTAATTGGTTTATCATTAGAAATGCATACCTTTAATAAATGTAATAAATGAATATGACTTACTTTTCTTCGGGTTTTTAATTAATGCAATTACAGTTATTTAAAGGTAATTAAAGAAATAATCGCGGATAATGCAATAGATCTTCAGGAATTATTGACTTACGTAAATCGAACAAGTTAAAGTATTAATATAAAAAAACGACCTTTATGGTTATTGCACAAATCAGAATTCAGGTAAATGAGAATAATATTGAGCAGATGACGCATTTTAAATATCTGGGATGTATGTTGAACTAACATTGGGACCCAGAACAAGAGATTAGATGTAGAATAGAACCATCAAGTCAATCTTCTTTAAACTTAAAAAAAATTTTCACAAATAAAAATCGAAAATACAAAACTCTAAGATGTGACGTTTGATTAATTTTTTTATACGGTATAGAGGCCTGCACAAAAATAAATGCCAAAAATTGGTAAAGTATTCGAAATGTGGTAGACCACATAAGTAATAAAGGAGTACTCCCAAGAGCACAAATAGAAGAGTGAGGTTTTCGAAGTAATAAAACGTAGAAAAAAATAATAAACATCGTACTTAGGTATTTAAAGTACTATGAATTCTAGAGCCTTATCCTTCAAGGTAGGATCAAAGAAAGAATGAGAAGAAATCGGAAAAAGAAAGCTTTTGTGCTTGCGGAATGTTAGACAAAAGACGAAAATAACTAGTTAAAAAACCCTAACATGTTGCAATTGACAGAAGCATATAAAGGACGTCTACACAACAACTTGCATGACACTCAAAGAAGAAGAAAAAGAGGAAAAAGGGGTTATTTATCGCTGTTAAAATAGGAATAAAACAGCTTTTCTCTTAAATATGTTTTTATGTCAAGCCTTCAACTATCATAGAAAAACAAGTTATAGTATCTGTAGCAGCAAAAATTGCAAATGTATTCGATGGAAAAGTGAAACAAAAATAAATAAAGGCATACCATGTACATTTAAGTTATGCATTGCCAAGTAAAATAATCGTCGATTTAAAAGAAGTTTTTTGTCACAGAAAGTTTTTAAAAACGCTTAATTTTTGCATTTTTTAAAACGTTTCCATTGTCGGTTATAATAATGGGAATGTCTACCTAAATTGTGCATTACCAAACATTTTGCATCACTTCAAGCGCCAGGTTTTTATCCAATGTATAAGACATAACATTAAAAATAAAATTAATTAAAGGCTTATCACGTTTATTTTAATTATACAGGGTGTTTTAGAACTAGTGGATTAAACTTCTGGGGGTTGTTCAGTGCAACAGAAGAATCCATTTGAGTATAGGAACCCATGTCCGGAAATGCGTCACTACGCCATTACGGCCCTAAGGCGCGTTAAAATTTATAAAAAACATTAATTACCTTAATAGGATCTGCTGCATTTATTTTTACCTTTTGTACATGATACCATAACAACAATTGTTTAAAATCAACGCTTATCAATGTCAATTCTCAATGTCATGTTTAAAAAATTTATAGCTTACAATTTTTAAACATTTATTGCTAATGGAAATGCATTTGGCATACGGAGCAACAAACTGCAATGCACGAGCAGCATCGCGGTTGTATCATGAACGTTATCCCGAACGACAGCATCCTGGATACAAAAAGTTTATTGCGGTTCATCGGCGGCTCGCTGAGACAGGCATGTTTAAGACCAAGATGCATGATACTGGTGTTGCTCGAACCGTAAGAACGGTCGAATTTGAAGAAGAGGTGCTTCAGCGTGTTGCCGATGAACCATCAAATAGCACACGTGACGTCGCTAAGAATATGAATACGAGTAACGCTTCTGTCTGGCGGGTACTACACGAGCAACAACTCCATCCTTACCACTTCCAGAAAGTTCAAGGTATGACTGCAGCCGATTATCATCCTAGAGTTCAATTTTGTCGATGGCTTCTGGATCACATCATTGCACAACCAAATTTTTTACGATATGTTTTGTGGACCGATGAAGCCTCTTTCACAAGAGACGGTATTTTTAAAAGTAGGAATAGCCATGTTTTTTCAGAACCCTTGAAAATGTTCCACTAAACGTTAGACAGCAAATGTGGTTTCAGCATGATGGAGCGCCGGCTCACTTTCCTGTACAAGTACGCGAGTATT
This sequence comes from Anthonomus grandis grandis, assembly GCF_022605725.1. Lineage (NCBI taxonomy): Eukaryota > Metazoa > Arthropoda > Insecta > Coleoptera > Curculionidae > Anthonomus > Anthonomus grandis. The sequence continues at coordinate 22,493,428 of NC_065554.1, read as the reverse complement.
TGACTCAGCGGTTTGGGCGCCGTTGGATTGCCAGAGGTGGAGCAGTTTCTTGGCCTCCTAGGTCACCCGATTTAACGTCGCTCGATTTTTTCTTGTGGGGACATGTAAAGTCTTTGAAACTCCAGTAGAATCAGAGCCCGATTTAATTGGACGAATAACAGCAGCATTTCAAATCATTTAAAACGAGGATCAAATTTTTAGTGTAGTCCGTCGAAATCATGTGCGGCGTTTAAATCGGTGTATTGAGGTTGGAGGAAGACATTTTGAACAATTGTTGTGATAGTATCATATACAAAAGGTAAAAATAAATGCATCAGATCCTAATTAGGCAATTATTATCTTTTCTAAATTTAAACGCTTCTTAGGGCCATAGTGGCGTAGTGACACATTTCCGGATATGGGTTCCTATACTCAAATGGATTCTACTGTTGCACTGAACAACCCCTAGAAGTTTGATCCCATAGTTCTGAAGCACCCTGTATATTCTTATATTAAAATGTAATCTTTATAATAGGTTCATGGTATTTTTGGTTTCCATGTCAAACCATTTTTTTTAAATCGTTTACTGAAATTAAAGTTATTTTTAGTAGTCAATAATAAACGAAATTGTAGCTTCCCTTTACTTTTAATTTATATAAAATGTTTATGTATTTTTAGGCCATAAATAAAGCATACGATCTAAAAATATAAAGAAAAATTAATTAGGTTAATTTATTTTGAATATGGAAGCTTTTTATTGTTTTTAATATATAAAAACAAATAAGCAGTTATGTGATATGCCAAGCTTTAATTTTATATGTTGTATAAAAAATTATCTTTTTATAAGCGAAAAACTAACCAGCATTTAAATTTGATATAAAAGCTTGAAAATTAAATAAGGGTATCTAAATAAGGGTATCTATAAATGCTGAAAATTCTCAATAATCCACCTAAATTAACTCTAAAAAACAAGAAAAAGTAAAACAAGAAAAATATACATATTAGCATTAAAATAATTACAATTGTATTAACAGCGTATTATAGTCATTTAAATTATGCATTTACATAACGTTAACAAATGAGTCCAAGACCCTCCAACAGAAGGTTTCCTATTAGGAAGAACTAGACCTACTAGACTCCAGAATCAATAAAATATATAAATTTATTGAATGCTCGTATCTAATGATTTTGTTGTCTTTAATATGCCAGACGTCAAAAAAAATGAGGTATATGTGGCCAAATGCACTAAGTTTTATTCATTACTTTTTGCAGTAAAAATACATTCACATTTTAATTAGCCTGAAATTTAGCAAATTTTTTTTACTTAATTAAAGAAAGTGAAAAAAGTTGTTTGTATTCTAACACACAGAGACAAAACATGCAAAACTAAAACAACCTTACTAAAGTTTAATTTGACTTGACCGAACGTAAAAGTATTTCCAAAATTAAAACCAAATTTAAGTGAATACGAAACAAAAAAAACGTAGTCGAGAGACCGTTTTGAAAAGACCCCATTATATTAGCGTATTTGCAATTTTAATCCTTCTGTATCGCACTATATGGGAAATTAAATGCAATTTCGCGAAAGCGAAACCTCGAATTTCGGGACTCGGCCGCTCTTCGGATGACCCGGATCCAGAAATATGGCGTATTATATTTGCCTAAGCTGGAATTTTGCGGGAATTAGGCAAAAAGGTCTTCTGGTTGGGCAGATGGTCCCTTGCGCTCCAGTTAGAAATGATTTTTATTTTAGATGCGAGATGAATAATTAGAGAGCCCATTAAGGGCTTTAGGATAATTGGAAAAAAGTTTGATTTTTTAGGTTAATATTTTATTTAGTTTCTTTTAGAATTTCTGTTACTTCAGATTCTCTTCCTAAATTAAAAATTCCGTGATAAAAAATTTAATTTATTCAATAGTTAAAATATCTACTAACTATATTTGTGGTCTTAATAGCTATTTGATGACATATAAAACACATATATTTATGTTGTTAACATTCGATCTGTCATATATAATAATTTATTAAAAACTACGCCCACTAATATAATCAAATTTGTTTTGTTTGGCCAATTAATCCAAATTATTACCAATAAAAATGACACTGTTACAAGCTATATTTTCTACTCTTTTGGCCAGTAAACCCGCAATTCAACAAACATATTAACTTTTATATTTGAACTATATTTTGGATAATAATTATTGCAAAGGCTTAGCATATAATAATTTAATATCGAACAAGGAACCATTTGTGTTTATGTTGAATATTTACTACTATAAATACAAACACTATCCTTAATAAACTCCATTTAATATTTCTAAAAAATGCATAACTTAAATGGACATGATATGAAATAATTATACTTGGGTTTAATGCCCACTCCGGTTTTTATGCTTCTCAAAATTAAAACGTCCCATAAGTTTGGCAATATGCAATGTTTTATAAGATAAAAGCACCCTTAAAATGTCATTCTTTCCAACCAATCTAGCGATATAATCAATTGTTCGTATCCCTCATTCCTTCCACACTTCAAAACCGATTAACAAAAAAAATCACTCTCGTCACACCGGCTTATCTAATAAAAAAGCCCTGTCCACAAAAGCCTCCCTGACCCATTTTACAAAATATACAGGGGGTGCATACAAATGAGACGATTTCGTTGCGCAGCTGAGTCGCAATTCACTTATTGCACAAGATATATTTTGAAACATATTTTTCAAAAGGGTAGATTGAGTGACGGGAAGTGGATTACGCTCCTTTTGACCTCCCCCTTTCTTATTATTATTATTCGCGAACACTGTGTGCGGTAAGAGATTAGGAAATTGTCGGGGTTTAATGCTCTAGTAAAGTACAGTAGCGTAGGCCTGTTGACTTTTAAGTAATATATTTGAATTACAACGTGTTTTCATATAATTGTGACTAAATTCAAATTTCGGGATTTTAAGACGGTTATCTAACAGCAATATATTTTTTGGATGGTATATTATAAATCTAAATTGAAAACTACACAGTGATTTATTAAATTAATGAAAAGTATCGATTTTGTTCAATTGACTTATGAAATACTTTATAAAATTTAATTAATACTTGAATGAAATTTATCAGTACGCAAAAGCTATAGAATGTTTTAAAGGAACTTAAATATATTATAAGGAAAAAAATATTACTTTTTAGCTTGTAAATGTATATAGGTAAAAGCTATATTGCATTAAAACCAAAAATCTTGAATTTGGTAGAACAACATTTTGTTAATCCCACAATGCACATAGTAAGCCCTCACAATAGTTAAAGCAATTTACTACTTAAAAAAATTGCTTCTGATTAATATGCGAAATTATTGAAACAATTTTTAAAATTCAGCTTGATTGGTAGTTAGAATCTAACAATTAACAACCTTTAGTACCTAAAGGTCAATTTTGATTGTGTAGCACATTTAGTAATAAACATATATGAAGCCTTTTATATTAATCACAATTTATCGGGATTCCAAGACAAATTATGTTTATTTTTTGCTGAACATTCCTTATCATTAATTTTAAATCTAGTTTAGTTATTTATCATATTATGTCAATTAAATAAATAGTTTATATTCTTCAAGGAGTATTTGGTAAACTGAAAAATTTATTGAAGAGCCAAGAAGCTAAATAAATATTTAGCTGTTATTATTAATAGGGGTGGTCGTATATTCTCTTAAAAAATACTTTTTTTCTCTTTAAACTTTTCTTTAAATTTTGTTACTTCTAATTTGCTATATATTGCTGCCTTAATCTGTCATATTTTATTAACCCCTGGTGATGAAATTTTGCGTTTTTGATAAATTTATATTCAGCAGTGTTTCAAAAGTAAACTTAGATGTGTTATTTAATAATTGTGTAATTTTAATATTTTGAAAATAAATTTCAATATAGCAACTTTTATTTAATTGCCTTTTAATACCTTTGTCCCCTAGACCCTTTTAATTTGTATAAATAAATATGCACAAATTTAAATTAAGCTATAAAATCGTTAAATTCACTGATGATTTCTGTATATATACAGGGTGTCCCAGAAAAGAGTGTCAAGGGGTGGCGCAGAGGTAGAACACTTCTCGGGGAATCCGAATCACACCGTATCTTTTTTGTTTTGTTTAGAAGTTATGATTTTGTTGTGATTTTTCAATATTTTTACCTTCTTAGCTAATTTTCTATAATCATGGTAAATAATGCCTGATTTTTAATTTAAATATTTAGTTAAAACTTGGGCCTAACTAACATGAAAACGACTAAATCCACCAATCAAAATCATGCGCTCAAAAATAAAAATAAATTGCTTTAAAGAACAAGAGGGAAAAAAGTCCAATAAATTTCAAGGCATTTTTCATTAAAAAAAGGATCATATACAGGGGGTGATTCGGATTCCCGAGGGATGCTGTACCTCTGCGCCACTCCTTGACACTCTTTTCTGGGACACCCTGTATACCGGGTGGCGCATCGAAAATGAAACAGAGCCAATTATGGGCAGTCCATTACCTTTTTAAAAAAACGCTCGGACCCGTCGATTTTATTTTCGAGAGGGACACTTAATAATCATAAAATCATTTTCCCACCTACAACCCCCTAAGCGGGGGTGGCACTACCCCTAAAATCTTAAATAGGAAGGGGGGTCGAGTGATACCTCATTGGAAAGGTCTTTTAATTCTCTTTACAAGGGTACTTGGTTTGACGCAATTTAGGTAAGTACTTTTTAAAATTTTCACATTTAAACCTTAAAAGGTAATTTTTAATATTTTTACTTTATCATAGACTACTAAAGGTACTTTTAAGAAAAACAATGCCAGGAAGTGGGACAAAACCATCAAGTATTATGAAATTATGAGACAAAAAATGAGATAGCTCTATCATATTACAGAATATTTTATAGACATTTAAAAAAAAGTTAAAGTATTACACCACTCACACACACAAAAAAAAATATTTACAACGGTATCCAAATCATTAATTTTTTTTTTATAATCAAATTTTTCTTCAAAATTATTAAGGGATATTTTTTACTTGATAATCTAAGAAATACGTTCCTGAATTTTGTCACAAGTACACAAAAATTTCGCCAAAGTAGCTTTTTTAAGTAGTTTTTAAAAACAGCATTCATTAATCAACATTCCAGGATTTAATTATTAACATTACTCTTTGATGAATCTGAAATTGTTAATTAAAAATTAAACGTAGAACGTAAAAATTAAAAAAGTATTTTATTAAAACATTCTTTAATAAAATACCAATTCAAATCACAGAACATGCATAGTGCACTAGAAATTTTAGAAGAAAAGTCAACCTAATGTATTTTAGATAAGTTGTAGTATCTTTTAGATAAATATTACAACATAAGGAATGAGATAAGAATAAACTGCATTATTTTCATTCAAATTCAAAAACTTTTTATTTATCCCAAAATAAATTACACTTCATTTTTAAATATAACAATAATCTCGGTTGATGATAAATAAAGGACTACCCTGCGATTAATAAACCGATTCACAAGTCTGGAACTTATTTTCAGAAATGTGTAGAGCGCCCCAAAAACTAAAACCTATAAAAAACTAAAACCTAAAGAAAAAAAAATCACTATTTATACTTAACAATAAAGTTAATAATTTTCAGTTTATGACAATAATTTTGGTATCCGGTAAAGCACAAGAACCTCCCATAGGTCACTAGGAGAATAGCACTAATAATTCATTATTATTTATAAATTGGACTGACAGAGAACGCACAGATCTAGCCACAAATAGTCAGATAATTTCAACATTTTCTCAAATTTTCATTAAATTGTACGTTGCTCTTGCAAAAGTTTATTTTTAATGTGTTTTGAAAATGTAGATATTGCTAAAGTTTTTTTTTCAATTGGAATATTGTTCCATATTTGAGGTGCAACAAAAGCAAAGGATTTTTTGGAATTTTCAGAACGATGTTGCGGTACAAGAAAATTGCCAGTATAGCGAGTTTGGTGATAGTGATCTCTAGATATGAAAAGTTGATATAAATATGGCGGTTGCTTGGATTTTAAAACTCTATAAATAAAATTGGTTAAATGTAGCGTACAAAGAGCTGTGATAAATGATGTCACCATAATCCAACAAAGATAAAACAAGAGTTTTTTCAAACAAAGTTTCTTTTTTATATGCGTTTCGAAAGTTAATCTTGTGTCAAGGTAAACACCTAAATTCTTGACTTCTGTGACAACAGGCAACCTTTCATTATCTATCATAATATTTAAATGTTGTTTAATATTTGCTATTCTGGCTTTGTTCTCTCCCAACAATATTACACATGATTTTGAAGCATTTAGCTTAAGATTATGATTATTTGCAAAACTTCGAATTTTTTTTAGGTCATCATTAAGATTTTTCTGAAAATGCTGCAATAGATCTTGATTAAATGAAATGTACAGTTGGGAATCATCAGCAAACTGTTGTATTTTGGAATTTATAACCTCTGAAGTCTAATAGGCAGAGCCACGTGATTTCTTTCCGATCCTGATCAAGCCTTACATCATTCACCAAGTTAATTAGGCAGGTACTAGTGCTAAAATTTTTTCTAAATCCAGATTGGCTAGGCGGAATTATTTTTTTAGATTCGACAAATGAAACAATCTGTTGATAACTGTGCTTTTCCAAAATTTTTGATACAGCCGGCAAAATACTATTGAAACTGTTGGTAATGGTAAAATAATAGATTTTTTCCATAAGTCCGGATAACTATTTTCTAGAATACAAGTATTAATAATATTTCTTAAAGCATATTTACAATAAGGAAAACATAATTTAATATCTCTTATTGATATCTCGTCTTCGCCTGTGGCATTAGTGCTAATAGAATTTAAAATTTGGATTTATGCTTCTTCATCTATCAGACCAAACCTTAACTCCTCGGTAAATGATTGATGCCTATTTTGTTTATAAAAATTAACCTTTTCATCTGAGATAGTATATGTACTTGAATTAGAATTTACAAAATAATTATTTATTGCAGATGGATCTGGAAATAGCTGAAAAATGTCATTGGTATTTTTAGTTTTGGTCAGATTTAACTTTTCAGCAGATTTCCAAAAATCCCTTCCAGACTTTGTAGAAAGAGATTGAAAGTAAGCTATTTTCTCACGGGCTATGGCATGTTTAGTCGTATTTCGAAGTTCCCTATAGTATTGCAGTTTGGCGTCGGTTCCATGCTGTAGATATTTCTTGTGGGCCCTATCTCTCAATTTCATTAGCAACTTAATGTTATTCGTAATCCATAGTGTATATGGCCTATCCTGGATTCTTTTTTGTTTCAAGGGAGCATGCTTGTTAAGTAAAAACATGATAAACGAATTAAAAATGTTTAATTTATTATTAATATTAGTTATATAATAAATATTATCCCAATTTAGTGCTCCAGCGTCCCTCTCAAAGCAAAGCTCACCCACTATAATATCGTTATAATTTCTAAAAGAAACAAATTTTTGAAATTTTATGTTATAGTCTCCGACAAAAATTGGATAGTCACAAAAGGGTATGGTAAGACTTAAAATGTCCTCAAAGCTGTCTAAAAAGTTATTAATGTTTGCAGATGGTGGTTTGTATATTGTGGTGAAAATAACAGATTTTTTACCTATGTTAATTTTTATGCTTAAATATTCACAAGATTCTGAATTAACTTGAAATTGAAGTATTTCATATTTTAAATGACATTTTAGGTAAACACCTACTCCTCCACCCCTGCCAACTCTATCCTTTCTAACAAATTTGTAGTCATTAAGTTTAAATGAAGTTTCGTCAATTAATGTAAAACATAATTAAAGAAAATTTCTTTTTCTTTTCTTTCTTAGTGTTTTTTTATAAAAACTAAACTAAATTAAATTAAATTTATGTATTTATGTACTTATTATGCAAATTCTACTAGTTTTCTAGTATTATTTATTTTTGGATTTTGTTTGTTATACTTACTCAATTAATGCATACATTTTGTTTTTAACAATAATAATTTGAAAAAAACATCCTGTATTTAAGGTCACGTTCGTCCCCCATTTTATTAGCGCCTTTACTAACGCTAATTCTGAAATTACGTCTAAAAAACGCCATTTTCAAACAAAAACCCACACCTGATATCTTTGATGAGATTATAATGACTATATCTTAAGGGGGGAATCTGAAACACCGTTGTTATCTACGTTTCCACGCCATTTCCTCTCAAAGATCTTTATTCCCAAAGTACCCAGGGGTCTCTCCTTTAAGATATGCGTATAATATAACCAAACCCTAATAGAATTTTAATAGATCTATTTAATATGTTACGCTCTGCCTTGTGGGTGTGTACTTAATAGCATTAAATAGAATTAAAATGGGATTTCTTTTAACGTTTAAAGGAACAAACTAAACAAACATTAACCCTAAACAAAGACACTGTCGGATCACTTAGGTGTGTAACTTGGCTCTGCCGTCGTTACAGCGGGTCTCCTCAGGGGGGTAATCAGTTATAGAGCCCTAGTTTCGGTCCCGTGGGTCTCATCAACGCTCGATAACTTCAACCCAACTTTCCGTTCCCTGGCATCTGTGTATCTGTTTTATTTTTCTCGCATGTTTAACTTTCTCGGGGGGTGATTGAGTGGCATGAAAGAAAAATCGATAGGGGTGCATTCGAACTACTTTTTACAGATTAAATTGCGAAAAGTTTCCGTGGCGCGGGCATAAACATTGTGGAAATTAATACAAACGACCCAGGTACGTATTAAAAAGGTTAAAAGGGAAAAATTACATTGGCTCCGATTAAGTTTAAATTTATTGCGGGGCATTAAATTTTTTTTCTGTGATAAATACGGTCACTTTATATTAATCTGGGAGTCTGGGTGTACCAATTGGGTTTTTTTTACTCATTTATGAAGATAACTGCTGAGACAACTTTTTCTCAGTAAGGGTTTCACAGCAAATAAAAATCCAGACGGTTTAATAAACAAGGCTGAACGTATACAACTCTGAGGCCATTCCGCGAGATAAGCTCGCCTGGCTCGCATGAAAATTTACAATCGGTAGCCTACAATTGTATCTTAAACGCGCTTCTAAACGCTCCACGGTTGATGTACCGAGCTTTATAGCCCTTTTGTTTGAACCTACTTTAAATATCGACGAAACAGTGCGTACATTTATCTCGGTTCGCTGTTAAAGAATGGACGAGAACTTGGCAAGTTACATAATTAAGTCTGAGGCTGGAATTTTCGGTTTCTTTTATCGGTGAAACCGATAAAATGTCGGTACAAGGAACTGATTAATTTTATGTTGACTATTTGCTCTTTAACACGAACTAAACTTTTACTTTTAAATGCATAACTTAAATGGATACATATTTATTTTTTAATTTCGGCTGCAAAATCCTATAAACTTTGTGTAAAGCTCCTTAATCTTGCCTAATGGGAAGAGTTTAGATCTTCTAGTTATTATAAGTATTTTCCATGACAAAAATAACCTTAATAATAACTTGACTTTATTTTTTCAATGTATACAAACTAATAACAAAAAACAAATGCAAAAGATATTACTATTTTCAATAAAAATCGAAAATCTTGACAACTGTAAGACTTTGTACTAAGGTATCTTGAGCTTTGAAGATTCTAAATGGTCTGCTCTATCACCTGCCCAAAACTTTGCATCGATCTTTCAAACACCTTGTATAAAAAATTTTGATTAAAAAAATATACGAGCAAATAGAACGTGTATATGCGGCCTAAGAAAAACCAATATTTATTTGGGTTCAGAGATACGCAGGCATTTTTGAGAATGAAATATCTGATTTAGTTACAAAATAAGTAGTAACTGGTGGTATAACTTTAAAGGCAATGCAACCCTACTGACCTGACACTATTGGAACACTGGTATTTAAATATATCTTGAAGCAAATTTAGAACATATATGAGAATCAGTACTTACATACTTCAGAAACTGGGGTTTATTACAATTCCCAATATAACTGTAATAATTCAAATGCAGATGTAATTAATAATTTTTTATTTGAAAATAAAGGATAAACTGAAAACCCAACCTGAAGTCCAAAGACCAGTTAGGGGTGATTCGTACATAAAATTTGATAAATCATATTATATAATAAGGTAAGAAATTTGCTTTATTTATAGATTGTTATCAATAGCACAAAATACAAAATGTCTAAATAATAGGACGTATAAAAAATTTATATCAAAGTAAATAAAATAAAATAACAATTCACGTAAAAGAATTTGAAAAACAGGAATTAAAACAAGGAATATACTATCTATATCAAAATCTGAAAATGCAAAATATATAATTTGCCTTCTGGTTCAACCTACTTTAAAAATCGTCGAAATAGTGCGTACATTTATCTTTGTTCGCTGTTAGAGAACGGAGGACAACTTGGCAAGTTACATAATTTATCATTGAAACCTAAATATAAATTCACAATTTAAATGGACATGATACGAAATAACTAAGGCCTTTAGGAGTCTAATATTTAATGCTTCATTGCGAAGGATTTATTTTTCTGCATTTGATATCTATTGAAATTTTGTTCCAATGTGTTCCAATGGCTAATTTCCAAAAAATCAATTAAAATTAAGAAGTATTATCATTTTTTAGTATGAAATAAATATTGACTTTTAAATGCATAACCTAAATGGATACGTATTTATTTTTTAAACTTGGCTGCAAAATCTCGTAAACTTCGTATAAAGCATAATAGATAGGCAGCTTAGTTAAAAAGAATAGTGATGATTGTGTTAACATAAATCTTTTACTTTATGAAGCAACGATTTGGCTTGTGATTTCACAGCCTTATGCCTAAGGTTTAATCCGAAACTTAGCGAGGGTTTTTCTTTTCTTATTCTCATTTTTCAAATATTGCTTCTTAATCTTACCACTACCTTAAATGTACTGATGTATAAATCTGTGTTAACCACGTATGACATCACTATTGAAATAAAACGAGCCCTGTATCGCACATTATTTTCACTGTCACTTTTTCTTTTAAAAACCCACTTGCACTGTACAATAGTCTTTTCTTGTGGTATGTCCACCAGCTCCCACGCGTCGTTTTCTTCAAATGATCGCAGTTCCTCTTCTATTGCAGCTTGCCATAATTCTTTATCTGGTCTCGATAAAGCAGCTTCGACCGTCGTTGGATCGTTTGCTAAATCGGAACTATCTAAGCACAAATAGCTTACACCACCATCGATCTGCTTGGGCTTAGGAACTCGTTCTGACCATCATCTTGAGAATCACCATCCGTTTGAGAACTGTCACTATCAGTAGGATTATATAATCCTGAACTTTGACTTTCTATATCAGTTTCACTCTCGAAATCTCCCACTGAAACTGATATTTCTTTCGCACTAATATTTTCCAAAGGCACCTCTGTATTTACTGACATGTTTGTAGGATTTTCCATTACAACAACATCTCTACTAGTGAATACATAAATTTTTATTGGATCGAACACTCTATAGCCCTTAACAGTGTCGCCATAACCCACTAAAACACATTTCACAGCCTTTTTGTTCCATTTAAGTCGCTTCTCTTTTGGAACGTGCACCATAACTGGGCTTCCAAAAATCCTGAGATGACTTACATCAGGTTTACTGCCAGTCCACATTTCGTATGGAGTTTTCTGTCAAGCCCGCCGCCAATGACCTATTTCGTAGATACGCCGCCGTGTTAACAGCCTCTACCTAAAAACTCTTTTTTAGGTCGGCAACTTTGCTTTCTCTACAATAGTCCGATTCAATCTTTCTGACATTCCATTCTGCTCAGGTGTATATGGGTTGCTTTTCTGGTGCCTTTTGTTTCAAAAAATTGTTAAATTCTTTTGAACAAAATTCACCTCCATTATGTGATCTTACCACTCTTATTTTATAGTTTGTCTGATTTTCTGCCATGGATTTACATTGTTTAAAACAATTAAATACTTCATCTTTAGACTTGATAAAGTATACAAATGCCATCCTGCTATAGCCATCCTCAAAAGTAACAAAATACTTGGCACCTCCCAATGATTTGTTCTCCATAGGACCACACACGTCAGTGTGTACTATTTCCATCAAATTTTTAGCGTTTGTACCCTTATGCCTAAACGGTAATTTGTGTTGCTTACCTTCGCAGTTTGACTGACTTATCTCCATGTCTCTGGGTATGCCAATCCGTTAACTAACCAGTTCTTCATTTTATGTAAGTAATTACTATTTAAGTGTCCAAACCTTCGATGCCAAATTTCACCAGTGACTTCTGTTGATGCAATAAGACATTTTTCAGGTTGTAAAATGTTTAATTTATATACACCTCCCACTAAGTCAGCTATTGCAACTAAAGCATCTGTTTTATTGTATATCTTGCAACAATTGGCTTCGAACTTAACAACATTACCATTTTTTATCAACTGACTAACTGACAATAAATTTGTTGTTAATTCAGTAACACACAAAACATCTTTTATTTTAATAGCAAAATGAGAATTTTTAATAACCTGTGATTTTGTTAATATCGCCTGAATATTTCACGGGAATCATTGTTTGGTCAGCAACTACAATTTTCTGTACACTAACCTGACTACTGCGGTTTTCAAGCCATTTCTGCTGAGCTGTCAGATGAGAACTTGCACCTGAGTCTACGTACCAGTCCGATTTGTTAAATGTGGTACTCAAGAATACTACATTACACGCATTCGACCTTTTTGCTTGATTTTGCTTGCTATATGTACACTTATTCTGGAAATGTCCTGGTTGTTTGCACTTATAACACTTAACATCCTTTTTGCTCGGCTTTTTGTTTTGCGAGGAAAAACTAGATTTACCCGCAAACGCACTGCCACTAGAGTTAACCTCGACTTGCATGTCTAATAACTTAGTTTTAATAGAGTCTGTTGTTATACCTATACCAAAGTGCTCAATAGCCATAATCATAGGCGCGTACTTTTCTGATAATCCTGCTAGCAACAACGAACCGATCCACTCGTCGTCAATTTTAAATCCCGTACCGCGTAACTTTTGACTAATTTCAACGATTTGATTAACATAATCAGCCATCGAATCGCAATTGTCCAACCGCGTCGAAATTAAACTTCGCAACAGACCGATTTTTCTAGTAAAACCGTTATCATCGAAAAGTGACTTTAACTTTGACCACAACTCAACAGTTGTTTTCGCATCCCTAATGTGAACGTAAAGGGATGGATCGACTGTTAAAATCAGTTTCGCCTTTGCTTTCAAGTCGTCTGCTTCCACAACTTCTGTTATACATTTGGATTACCGCTCCAAAATCAGAACGTTTTCAACAGCAAACGCCCAATCACCATAGTTCTCACGTCCTTTTAACTTAGGAATGTTCACTAGGTAATTTTGAACCATACTTATGCTTTATCCCGATACTAACGCGCACAAACTGTACTATTTTCAAAACTTATTTTAAATTATTAAAACTTAAAATTTTCGCGAGCCTGGGCCGATAACCTATTGAAATAAAACGAGCCCTGTATCGCACATTATTTTCAATCAGAACAGTCTGATTTCCCAATCACCGTCTGTAGGGGCTTTTTTATCATGAACACAATTTAAAATAGACCGCTCAGTTTGTTTGTACTTGATCATTAATCGTTTTTTATATTTAAAACATTGATAACTATTAGTAAAGTTCATTGTCAGTACTAATTGAAGCTAATTTAATAATTTGGTAAGTGTTTGCAATAACTTAACGACCGAACAAGAGTCAGAAGCCTTCCCAGTGATAAAAATTTCTTTAAAATTTTTATTTCAAGGTAGTCAGATTAAAAAATTTAGTAGCCATAAGTTATAATTTACCTTAAATTATTTATCTATATTCCCTAATTCCATTTTATAAAAATTAATATTGATTATAATTTGTGCATTTTGTTTCTACAAAACGGAGATTTAGTTTTTAAACTGTATAAGATATAAATTGGATTATGTATCTTTTAATGTGCAGTTATTAGTTATTAAATATTCATTAGAGCAAGGTATTTTGATACGATAGCTGTCATGTCATTTAATAGATCTACAAATGAAGTTATCATAACTGAATCTTTATATCAGCAATTATTATCTAAAAAAACATTATTCGTATCCACTTAAGTTATGCACTAACTAAATTAAATTTGAACTTACATGCTTTTAATGAATATGATGAATATGAAGTATTTTAGTTTTTAAATATTTATTTATAAACTATTGGCTAAATAGAACAAAGGGTATCGTGAAGTTCTAACTTGCTGTTTCCTATTATTCACAACACTTGGTCAACGATTTTTTTTAACCACATACTGATTTAGTAAGATCTGTGAAATTTCTGGATATCAGTCTGGACTGGAGACCCCAATGGCATGCAGATACAAGAGAGTTTTCTTAAAAACTCGGTAAAAATATTATGTATGATCCTGCTTGAACTTGAAAGTATTTCTTGAACATATTTCTCTCTTGACATAAATTGGCTCCTAAAAATGCGAGATCTTGGCTAATAATGAAGCTATGATCTTGCGAATAGTCTCATTAGAATTAGGATCCTAATTTAGGTGCCTCTTTTTAAATCTTTGAACTCGTTTAAAGCCAGCTATATAAACCTTGTTTAACCCTTAAAAAAAATAAAAACTTACTTTCAAATGCATAACTTAAATGGATAGAATACATATTTTTTTTGATGACGTGGTATGTCGTAAATTAGAAATTATTTCTTAAGCTGTATGTTGGGATGCAAACAATTATGATATTATTATTAATAAAATTATATGTGTTTATTAGGTATGTAATAAATTTTACATTTGTCTTAAAGGCGAATGTCTAAGCAATTTTACCTCTTACACACAAAATAAAGCAATAAACTTGGAATAAACTAAAAAACATAACTTTGCCAATAAGGAGACATTTGTACCTATAATAGAACCATTAAATTAAAAATATAAATATATAACCTTCCTTGTTTGCAAAATAAAATATGTAGTTTTAATTTGCAAAAAGAAAATCGCCAATAATTTTCTATTCAAATTGTTCACCTAAAACAAAGATTAATAATAAAGTCTAAATTATTAATTAACCTTTAAGTTGAGAAATTAGGTCTAAAACGTATATATATATTAAAATATTGAAGAGTAAAATTAAAATATAAATGACAGTTTTTGCGACTATAGTCGGTATGTATGGAAACATTATGTTTCTAAAATTATAGACAAAATGACATAAATTTTGTATGAAGTTTAGCGTTTGTTGACTGATTTTATCGAGACAAGCATAATATATAGCAAGACAGTCATTAAAAACAGAAAGGACCAAGCATTCTAATTTTTTTAAGACGTAGAAGTACATATATATGACCTTAAAATCTTAAATTAGTATTCTTGTAAACTGTTGTAATAGATTGTAGTAAATTACTAGCAAATATACAATATAGAAAATTGTTTTTTTCTAAGTATATCCAAGTACTTATAAAAATGAAATTTTAGGATTAATTAATATATTACAATAATTAATATATTAGTCTGCAATGTAATGAGATGCAAATATAGGTCTAAGAGGAGTAGAAATTTCGACTTTTTCCGAGAATTTTTTGAATAAATCTTCTAAAAAACATTAAAAATTATGTTTTTTTAATACTTTATCAAATGTTATACAAAATTGTTTATTTCTCAAATAAAAGCACGTAAATCAAATAAGCTGCAAAAAAATGCAAAGGTTAAATATCTCATATTATATTATAAGCAAAAACCTAAAAAATATAAAAGGATAATACTCAAAGGGTCATATCAAAACCACTTGCCAAAGTTTACCATAGAGGTTACTGTTCTAAAATACCTCAAATAGAAAATCCTATTGACCCAAATTAAGATATTCACAATAAAAACCAAATCATACATCAAAGACCCTTAAAATACCTTTATACCTTAAAATCCGCTTATAAAGGATAATAATCTGGACGTCCAGAGGAAACACACTGCTGGCCAGCGGTCTGTCCGCTCGCCATGATCTATGATGGTCGTAAAACATTCTCATAATCAGTGCATGTGGTCGTGTCTGGTCTCTGGAAACGTCCTTCCACTTTATAAGACAAATTGGACGTGTTATGTTAGTCGAACGTAGGTAAACGTCGTACAAGTAAATGATTATTAAAAAAGACTATTATTAGCGATGTTCTATAATGCATAAATTTTAGTAATATACCCCACTGAATAAATCGCTTGACCCTTAAGGATCAGGAGAGGACGAAATCCTTATTCCGATATCCCGGTCAGTGAAAGAGAATAAATACCCGTCAGAATTTCAATTTCCGTATCCCCGGAGTTGACCAACCAACTGAAATTTCCTAACACCTATTTTAAACCCTACTGTCTGGCTAAGTTATGGGTTGTTGCTCGTAACAAGGGTCAAATACCGGGGTTACCTATTGGGACTTATACAAAGGGTCTTGGAAATTTATTTTCCGTCAATTGATATGGAAATTTCTTTGGATAACAATGTAATTCGCTAAAAGTTTGGGATTTATTGTCAAAAATTTGATTGTTTTAAGACTTTTCTTTTAAGAAGTTCGTTCTTTTATTTAATTTCATTAATAATTATTAAATTTATTAACAATATAAGAATGCGTTTATTTCTTACTTCGATGTTTCAGTAATCTATAAATAGTGTCATCCTTAGGATTTAGTAAGAAACAGCTACAAAAAACAATGACTTTCAAAATAGGGTTACAAAAAAATTATTTATCAAATTAAAAATAATGATTAGTTATGTTAAAATAATTTTTAACAAAAATTTAAAAAAATTAATAAATAAACGTACTTTTACAAAACAAATTAGGACATTTTTCATTTTAATTTATTGCGACAAATGGCATATAAAAACAATTATATTTATTATAGTATAGTAAAAAATATATTTTAAATAATATTTTTTTTTTTTGAATAAGTTTGTCTTATTTATGGTAAAAATATATTTTTTTATATATTGTAATTATATTTATATTTAATTGTTTTTATAAATGTATTTTTATGTAAAAATTAGTATTTTGAGAATAGCGTTATTGTATAATAAAAAAAAACTTCTCTGCTTTATTACCTATCGACCTGGATTTACTACTTTTCACTTAAAAAAAGGTTTAATTTATCTATGTTTTATTCTTGCAAATAGTTAATTTACTTCCTAATTTTGTTTGTGTTAATAAATGTTCTTTATCATTTCTATTATTTCAATGATATTTTAGTTTATTACTGCGAGTTTATTTCATTTAATAAAAAAAAACATTTTGATAAGTTTGTTCGACATAAGTAGGTATTATGAAATATTATAATGTCGTACCCTTTAAAGTTATGCTTTCAAAGAGTGTCTCTTATTTTTTATTTATTTATGGAATATTTCTTGGTATATATTAATTTAAAATATATTAAAAATCATTTAAATCTGTTATATTTTATTTTTCAATTATTAATTTATTTATTTTAGTATCTAAATATGTTTATGATTTATTAAAATATTAAATTTTTTTTAGTTGTTTAAGTTGTACTAAAAGGTGTTAAATGTTTATTAAAACAAATGCGTAACAAAGTTTGAAGATTTTTTAATTTTAATTCATTATATCAAAATGCATTTAAAATCAATTAGATTTATTACAGCATAGCAAAAAAAAAACATTTTTTTTTTAATAGATTTACCCGATTTGTGGTGAAAAATAATTTTTCTATATATTTTAATTGTTTCGTATTTTATATATAAATATTACTACTACTTACACTAATTCTTAAAACGTCGATGTAAACACTAAAATAAACCTTTCTCCTTTATTGCCTATTGAAATGGTTCTACTACTTTTCACCTAAAAACGTTTTTCGTTTATTTATTTTTGCAACTAATTACTTTATTTCATAATTTTGTTGTTTAACTAAGAAAAAATTATTTACTTTATTTATTTTATAACTTTTTAGTTTAATACTATGGGTTTATTAAGTTTTATTAAAAAAAACATTTTAATAGGTTTTATTAAATATTGTAATATTTATTACATCCCTTTATGTTGTGTTTTTAAGCAGTGGCTTTTAACTTTCGTTTATTTGCAGTATATTCCTTGGTAACTATTTATTTAAAATATATTTAAAATTATTCAAATCTGTCATATTTTATTTCTCAGTTATTAATTTATTTATTTTAATATCTGAATTCGTTTATAATTTCTAAAGATATTAAAATCTTAAATTTTTCTGTGTCGTTAAGTTTAATTAATAAAAAGCATTAAATATTTATTAAAAAAAATACAGAAAAAGTAAAAAATTTCACATTAATTTGGGTACAAAAATAAAAGATATAGGAATCATACCCATTTAAGTTATGCTTGAAAATAGTTGCCTTGACATTCAGTTAATTATTTGTGGTTTTATAGGTTTTAGTCATTACTATCTATTAATTTATAGGTTCCCTAAATCAAAAGAGAGAAAAGAAGTTAGAGAGGAAAATTATTATACATGTGTATCCAGTATTTGCAGCTAAAAAGCTTAGAATATTCAATTCCTAATTATTTATTTTCTGATGGTTTTTATAATGAATCAAAAAACGTCTAAGATTTTTTTTTCTATGTTGTCTAATGGCGCTAATAGTTTTGTAATCGTTTTATATAAATAATTCTCATTAACTTACTAAAAAGGTTTTCTGACTAAAATTAAACGAAACTTTTTCCAATTTCTCTACTTCTTATTTTTTCTTTTATCGCTGTACTTAATATATTTGATAATATAAACTTAGAAAGCTAAATATAACCTAGCAGATAATAGTAAATCCTTGGAATATACGCTATTTGTTTGAAAGAGGCTTTATTATAATCGACTACCTAAATTTTTTCCTAATTACTTCAATATTCTAAAAACAAATGTAAATGCTAAACATAATACGCGGGTCACACCCATTTGATTTATGCTTTTATGCCTACACATTATTGAGTTATTTTTTTTAGAAATATCCGTCTCTGGAATCCTTGAGTGATGAAGAAAAGAGACGACGCTCAAACTAAAAATTTACAAGGGGCTACAAATCAAACCTGAAGCAAAACAGAAACACATGAATATGACTAATTTTAACATTCATTTGGCGTCATGCTAATTTGGAGCAAAATATTCCAAACTCAAAAACATTTTAATTTCGTTTTGCGCTGTTTCATTTCGCCGTTGAGTAAATTACCCAGCTGATCACTTCAAAGGGGAAGTTGAATATTAAAATTCCCTTCATTTGTGGCACTTTTGATGTCGGTCTATAAACTGCCCAGTTAGTTGCAATTTGAAATATAAATCATCTGTTGTTTCATTATTGATTAATAAAGCCAGCCATTTGATTAATATTAAGAAAGAATGCGGATTTAAGAAAAATATTTAATAAATCATCTGATTATTTATTTATTTGTGTTAAACTTGTTGTACTAATATTCGATTACATCAGAAAAAAAATGTTATGGGTATAATATTGACTTAAGTTATGCTTTGATAAAATAATGATATTGAAAGTACGTGGATAAGTTCAATACTTAGATTTGTATCTCCTCTCCTTTTTTCCTATGAAATTTCTATAAAATTATGTCAAAAACAAAACATCTAAGTAATGGGAGGCAACAGTATAAAAATGAAGTAAGGAGATTGCGTAAGACATATGTGTAAAATTTCCCAATGTATGTCAAAAAAAGCTTCAGACATCTTTAAAACATAAAACGTTATGCTTATACTATGTATAATTTATTAAAAACAGTAGAATATAAATGTAAAATTGATTTAAATATTTAGGTATATAGAATTCGTTTTGTGAATCTTGCTATTTGCAAATTTTAAAGTTCGCCTTATAGTTGGTAAATAGCATTAACCATTAATTTATTTATAAATGAGATACATACTTAAAGCAAAATACGCATTACAAAATTTCAAAGCACTGATGACTTCTCGAGTTTGCATCGTTTTCCTCTTAAATCTTTATGCCTTTAGATATTTCTTATTTGGTCTGTTGCTCTTTGGCTAAAGCGTCAATCCTAAAGCTTAATACAAAACATTGTGGTTAATTTATTTATTAAAAAACATGTTTTTTTTATGTAACTGTAAACTAATATTATACTCAGGCCAATCAAGAAACAAGCCTTATAAATAATATTTTATTTATCAGTAGTATACGAAAGCCAAAAGCCTTCCATTCGATTTTGACAATGTGTCTTACCATAACTACTCTAAAACGGGTGTTTACAATTAGACTGATTCTAATACATAGCTTATAATTTATTTCATTGTGATTCTCATGTCACAAGATTAATGACATGGGAATCATATCTGTATAAATTATGCATTTACAGTCAATTTTCTTATATATTATAATAAAAAGAAACAAAGAAAATTGATCTGGCCAAATGCGAATGGTAATACAAAAAGTGAAATTAACTACTTCATCTTAAGTAATAAATCAGTAGTGAAGAACGTTACTGCTCTAAATTATTGCAGTATCAATACCGATCACCGAATAATAAGAGCCAAAGAAACTATAAGACTATAAGATTCTTACACAAAAGAAACAAGTTATAGAATCAAAAACGTTACAAGAAAATTCGAAAACATTTCAAGAAAGACTTGAAAAAAAATAGCAAATTCAAGACACAACCAGCCAAATATTAACATACATATTGAATACAAAAAAAAATCGTAGCAAAACAGAGAAAAAAGATGCAAGCTTAGGGATGAGGCAAAGAAATATATTAAACAAAAAGAAACAGCTATTAAAGACGAAATTATTTAAAGAACTAAGAATTTAATCAAAAGAGATATGAAGGATGATGAGGGACGATTTAAATCAATACTATGAGGAAGAAGTTAAAAAACCACTAGAGAAAAATATAGAAGTAAGAAGTCACAAAAAAAACAACTATAAAAAAATAGCTAATAGTCCTGAAGGATTAAATGGAAAATGAAACAAGGGATAGAGAAGAAATAATACGAACAGCTAAACATTCTTACAGTAATTAGACTATTGCAGTGTATAATAAACAATTATATACTGCAATAGTCCGAACACTAGCGAAGCAAGAAGACAAGAAGATTATTATTAATGTAGGATAAGAAGAGATCCCTGAAATACATTTACTCTAAATCATATGCAAAATAATAAGACGTCGGGTGAAGATGCAATTCTAAAAGAAATGCTATAAGAAGTAGGAGATATATTATTGATGTCAAGATTGTGCATACTGTTGAATAAGTGTATCGAACAAGGAAAGAGACTCAAAAATTGAAACAACGCTATATTATTGTACAAGAAAGGGGGTGAAATAAATTTAGAGAATAACCGCCTAATACTATTTTTACCGCAAGTAAATAAGCTATTCACGAAACTTCTTATGAATAAATTGACCAATAAATTAGATCACGACCAGATGAATAAGCGGATTATAGAAACTAGTATAGCACTTCTCTTACATGACAATCTTTTGATAATAGGATCCTAGTGGAAATAGCGATTGAATATAATTTGGATATCTGGAATTATTTGTTGTGTTAATAGATCTTTAAAAAGTCTTTGATAGCGTTGAATATTAGGCGATATTGAAATTGCTTGCAAATGAAAGAATAGACAGTAGGTATTTATGCCTAAATAAACACATATACGAAAACGCTATCTCTACCATTTAGTTGCATAACATCACGAAACATACCAAAATAGAAAGACGCATAATCCAAGGGGATATGTTATCTTTTAAATTATTTACCTTGGCTCTATAAGATGCTTTCAAGCAATTAAACTAGCAGGACAAGGGTAACTCAATAAATGGGAAAAGATTAAACGATATGAGGTATGCAAACGACATTGTTTTGAAATAAGAATACAAAGGGGAACTAGGAAAAATTTTAATGGAACTAGAAGACAACAATCAGACTCCAGATAAACCTTTCAAAGACAAAGGTGTTTTGTGAAGAGGATTCTCAAATTAAAATTTATATAAAAAAATAGAACATGTATTAAACCATATATATTTACGTCAGGTCCTTGCACTGGAAACCCAAGAGGTAAATAAAAGAAATAGACTGGCTTGAGCACTCTTTAAAAAACTGAAACACACTCTAAAAACTAAAAAAATTCTTATACATATAAGATATCGACTATATGGCCAATATGTCCTACTAGTAATGATGGACCAGCATGAAAAAATTGCTTAGAATAACAAAGTGTGTGATAGAAAAACAAATACTTCGACTATGACTCCTCGATAAAAGAAGTAAGAAAATAGTGGAACTTTAATAAAGTTTTGTAAGTCATGTGGTCAGGATACAAGAGGGATGATGAACAAAAAAATTGCGAAAGTGGAGATTCTACTGACGAATGAATGAAATGAATGAATGGGATGAAAATGTTTTTTTTAAACATATATTTAGTTTATTATTTTACCTTCCTTAAAGTAAACAAATATTTCATGAGTACTACATGTTAAAAACCTCATCATCTCCTCGGGTCACGCTAATTTAAAGATAAATTAATTTTAATAACTGAAGCTGTTTAAAAATACAATATTTTATTCATCAGTACTATATAAAGATCGTAAGCTTTTAATTTGATTTTGACTATTTTTCTTACTGCAAAGAAATTTGCCAAAGACTATAAAACGAGTGCAGGTTCGGTTAATTTTAATATTTAAAATACATAGCATCTAATTAGTTAATAGCCTTTCATTAAGCTTGGATTACAAGATTCATAATATGTAAATCATACCCATTTAAGTTATGCCGTTATAGTCACCTAAACATTTATTTACTTAATTGTTTTACTTTCGTTAAAGCAAACAAATATTTTATGAATAATATAAATTAAAAAGTTTTATAGCTAACAGGAGATTTTAACAATCTTTATTTTGTGTGTACATCCAGAATTGTTCGTATTTGTTCTGTTGCCCCAGTATTAAATATTTCTAATCCTATATTTCATTAAAAAATATTAAATTTAATTTATTTAATAATTTAAAAGCAACATTTCTCTATACATTTAAATTAAAATATCGGTTGTAAAGAAGCGACGCGACGCTCAGACTAAAAGAGCTACAGATCAAAAGCAAGGCAATACAAAACTACATGAAAATGACTAATTACAACATTCATTGAGCATCACGCTAATCTAAAGAAAAAAATTACTTCAAAAACATTTAATTTTTGATCACTTCAAAGAGGAAGTTAAATATTAAAATTCTTTTGATTTGTGGTTCTTTTGATATTATATATGATACGATGTTCCATTATGATTTAGCCTGTTAGTGCAGCATAAAATAAAAATCACGTTTTTTTAATAACTACAGTCAATTAACCTTAAACAGAACATTTCAGTCATCAGTAATATATATAGGTCGTAAGCATTCTATTCGATTTTGACAATTTTCCTTACCACACCAACGAATATAAAACGAGTGAATGTCCAATAAATCCAATATTTAAAATACATAGCTTTCAATTATATATATATGAAAAGCATATCTATTTATATTATGCTCTTATATTCTAGACTAAATACTAATGATAGTGCTTGCATCTGCCATGCATTGATTCTTTTTTTCTAGGTTAGTTCTTATTTAAAATTATTTAGCTGTTTTGTTTCTTATGTATAGGATAGTTCACATATGCTTTCCTTAATATATTTAGTTGATTATTTTACTTTCCTTAAGGTAAATAAATAATTAACGGATAAGATATATTTAAAAGCTCTGTAGCTGACAGTAGATTTTTGCAATCTTTATCCCGCGTGTACATCCAGACTTGCTCATATTTGTCTTGTTGCTCTTATGCTAAACATTAAAATACTATTTCGAAAAAAGTGACGCAACGCTCAGACTGAAAATCAAAAGAGCTGCAGATTAAAAGCAAGTCAATACAAAACCACATGAATATGACTAATTTTAACGTTCATTGAGCGTCACGCTAATCTAAAGAAAAAAATATTCCAGCTTCAAAAACATTTAATTCTCGATCACTTCAAAGTAGAATATTAAAACCCCCTTGATTTGTGGTCGTTTTTATATGTTTCGTTATAATTTGGCCCGTTAGTGCAGATTAAAATACAAACCACGTTTTGTCAATGACTGCAGCCAATTAAAAAATAATCCTCAAAAACAACATTTGAGTCATCAGTAGTATACAGAGACCGTAAGCCTTCCATTCGATTTTGACAATTTTCCCTACCACAAAGATGTTTTACAGCGGCTATGAAACGAGTGCACATCCGATCAGAATAGCTTTTGCCGGGGTACTCAAAGGATAACATCCATATTACGGATTTATGCGGTCGTAAATATCAGACATGCTGCAATTAGGTGGCATGTATTCCGTAAAGACACCACTAAAATTATCTAATTAGATATTTTTACGAGGCCATAATTTATGTTTGAAATTGGATACTGAAAATTGTTTTAGGTGCGCAGGGAGTTTACGGATTAACATCGCTCATGCCAAAAATTGGGTTACCATTATTTTACTTCATGTTTCTGTAATTAACGTGACAAGTTGATATATGGGTCAATCAATTCGGGATGGTAAAAAATTGACGTCAATCGGAATAGCATTATATAGGCAATAATTTTGTGGCTGTATGCTAATTTTGGATGTGAATTGAATTGTAGGAATGCCTGCCTGTAAACTTGTTTTAGAGATACCAACATAATTGTGGTTAAGACAGTGTTTTAATGGCTAAAAATAGAAAAAAAAATTAATATAAAAAAAAAATCATAATTATCACCATGAAGCCTACCATGCATATAAAAAGTCGACGACCTAAATTAAATTTGGAAAAGTAACTTTGTTATAATAATGTTTACTTACCAATATGAAATTTGCAACTCCCCCAGCCCTTACCAGCTTTGCTTTAAGGGTTATTCATTAAAACTAATTAATTTTGCAACTCTTGCATAAAAGACTTAAAGCTTTGGACTTTTTTGATAAGCTCCAAGAGTTGTTTTTGATTAGAAAAATTTTATCAACAATATTCCAATTCATATTTATTGGTTTATTAAAATTTATTGGAAATTCTTCTTCTAAATATTTATTGTAGCCTTTTTCCCGTTCGTTAGGTGTAAATTAAAACAATGAAAGATAGTCAACTAATTTATTTACATTCTTCACTACGAAAACACTACTACAAATATTTATTTTTACTGTATTTATTTACAACTATTTAAATTTCGCGCTAATATTCCTAACTTTACTTCACTAAACTCATAACTGACACTCATGCGGCTCCTTATATACTTGGCAGAACGCTGTTCCAGAAGATTCTCGCTAAACTTCGAAGCGTCGTGTGGTGTGCCATTTGTGTCGCTCCTAAAATCTTAATAGAGAAATCTAAAGAGAGCTGGTTTCTCGGTGTTTACAATATCGTTATAGTATATACAGGTTCCGGCAAAATGATCTCCCACATTTTATTTTTATTAAGTTTTAAAAATTACAGAGTCCAAGTGGCGACCATTTCTTTCGACACACATTCGAAGCTGATTTCTGAAAGCTTCAATTACTCGAGCAGTAATTTGAGGCGATATTCCTGTAATTTCTTGGCGTATTACTGCTTTCAATTCGTCAATGGTTCGGGGATGATGTTGAAAAACCTTCTCTTTCAGGTAGCCCCAAAGAAAAAGTCGCATGGGGCAAGATCGGGTAAACGCGCAGGCCACCCAACGTCTCCACGTAACGAGAGTACGCGTCCTGGAAAAATTTCCCTTAACACGTCCATTGTCCTTCTTGTCGTATGAGCTGTAGTCCCATCCTGTTGAAACCACACATCCGGATGTTCAAGTTCCCTAAGTTTTGGTTCCAAAAAATTACGTAGCATGTCGACATATCGATCAGTAACCGTTACCCCTCCTTCTTCAAAAAAATAGGGATCCCAAACACCAAAAGAACCAACAGCACACCAAACGGTAACATGTTGGCTGTGAAGTGGCCTTTCATGGAGCTGCCGCGGGTTTTCTGGTGCCCAGTAGCGAAAATTCTGCTTGTTCACACAGCCAGATAAATAGAAATGAGCCTCGTCACTCGTTATTAAAAGCGCTTTTTGGGGGACGTTTTGAAGAATATCATTGAACATTCTCGGCCATTTTCCCAGTCCCGTTCACTAAGTTCAGATCGGTGTGCAAAATTCTTCTCACAGAACGATCTGACAAACGCAAAGCAGAGGCATGTTTTTCAGATCTAGGAGATCGTTCAACTGCTTCTCTTACAGCTGCAATATTTTCAGGTGTCCGAACACTTCTGGGTCTACCAGTTGATTTTCTTTTTAAGGCTTAACCTGTAGCTCTAAAATTTGAAACCCATACAACAGTATTGTTTTGCGATCTGGAACTGGATCATGTCTACCAAGCGCGAAGTGAGTACGAAAATTTCTTTGTGTCATAGTCACACATTCGTTAAAAAAAACATCTTGTCGAACTTGCATTGTCTTATTTATTTAATGTAACACGACGTTGTAAACTGTGTACACTTGATAACGGTTGGAGATACTTACCAACCGAAACGTCGTGTTACATTAAATAAATAAGACAATGCAAGTTCGACAAGATGTTTTCACTGTACCATTGTCTACCACCTTCAAAAACAGACAGATTCGTTACTTTTGAAAAATGTTTCGATAACGAAGGCACGATGCTCGCCCGTCCAGTTCATGGAGACAACAGAAATGGCAAGGCGCGCGCAGCCAACCGACTACGCTAAGCTGGCTCTCTCTTTAGTGATTCGGGCTCAGTTGCGGCGCAAAATGTGGGAGATCATTTTGCCGGACCCTGTATATTGTGCTTTAGGCATGAATGCTTTACCAGTATTAGAATAAAAGTTTATTAGACGAATTTCCACTATAAGCATTTTTATTCATAAAATTAACCTTGATGATCGAAAATAGATGAAAATAAATACATATGGAAACAAATTGACATGCAATGTTTTTTCTGAAATATTTATTGGTTGCAAGTAAACTAACGAAATTTAATGAAATCCCATTGGACAAAGTCATTTTATAGTTCATTGGATTGCCTGATATTATTATCCTGAGGATACTCATTATTAATCCATAGACATCTCATAGTTTGGAATAATATTGGACATCTATTAGAGGATGTGTACTGTCTGGTTTATCACGCTTAAAATTGTGTTGTACATTGTGTTCGCCTTTACGGCATTTTATTTTTCTATTGCTGTCTGAATAATCCTAAAATTATGTTCTCGTAGATCATTTCGGATATTACAGAACTCAATATATTCTAGTCGATAGTAGGGTACATTTTTGGATTGTGAAGTGTTTGCTGTAATACTTAATATTGCAGAGTGGTGTCAACTCTTAGATCAAATTCAAAAATGCCTATTTCTATTTAGAAACTCTTTGCCTCTTAGAACTGATACCACCTTAAATATTTTACATATATTAATAAGGTTACGGATGCTTTCTTATCTACTCTTAAAGTAATCAATCTGTATTAGCTATGTGTATAAAAAAATACCTAGTATGTAGGTTTAAATTAATTTTTTTCTTCTAACCAAAAAATATAGATTTTACTACTAAAGATGAATTAAAATTAAAACCGTCTCTACAAATTTTTTGAGAGATGTGAAATCTAGCTTAAAAAAATCGAAAATCTTTTGTAAATTCCTTTAGGAATTCTGCTTATATCATGAAGGAAATGTCTCTTAAGAGCAGAATTAACTCAAATAGTCAAGAAGTTAGATATTTTTAACATAATCCTTTAAACCTCAACTTACATAAAAAAGCCAAAATATTCTTAAAAATAAATTTACCGTAACATATTATGAGCTCCATTTCTAAGGTCTTTGAATTAATTATCTTTGAGTTTATTTGATGAAATTTCAGGCAGCATAACATCATCTCAACATAGGTTTTTATCGAAAAAACTAACCTTCGCGAACTTTACCATCTTCTACTAAGATATATATGCGGCCATCATTAAAAAATCATAGGTTGATGTTATATATATGCATATAGAGAAAGCATTTAATAGGGTATGAAACGGTACAATTTTAAAAACTTTATCTAACCTAAACATATATAATTGAACTCTTATTTTAGTCACAGTATGTTGAAAATAAGGAATCAGTCATGTGGCTTTAAAAGTACCTCAGATTTAATCCTGGACCATTCTTGGATTTCGGGCAGATATATCTGTCACAGATTTATAGCAGCAATTGTCATCTTTTTTGATTATTTGGCGTTTCGAATCTTGGAGCATGGTTTTATCATATAAGTAATCTCAATACGATGTCTGGATAATATTGATTAAAGGAGTAAAAAGAAGATTCTTGGAATGCGTGTATTATAGAGAAAATTTTATGTATACCCTTTACTGTTTTCAGTGAGAAGGGAATTAAGATTTTCTTGTATATAATTTTTAGAATATAAGAAAACAATAATGGTTATCCTTGCGTAATTATCCTTTGCATTAAATAGAATTAATTCAACCAAACCCAAGAATGTTTTATTTTGAGTATTTACGCACAAACCTCTACAAAGGTAAACAAGCAAGAATGAACAAACAAGCCGCATCAATTAAAGTGGAGGATTGCATTATGCCAAAACATTGAAAGATTTAGATTTTTGGCTATGTCAACATTATATTGGGCATTTTGGAGTTGCTGAAGTATCACCAAAGGGTGTAATGCATTGGTATTGATGTGCATCATGGAGATGGTAACGAAGAAGCTTTTTATAAGAACTCATAGAGTCGTATAAAAAGTTAATACTGTCATTCTACAAATATAGAGAATACTTATCGAGTACCGGAGACTTACGAATTTGTCTTTCATCATGAGAGGTGATGGTTACATTATCAGAACCGTATCAAGGGCATGCACGAGATTTTTGAGGTCATTGGATCGAAATTGCCAATAAGTAACCGTATAATGATTATTTCAAATATTTTTGCTCGGATTTTAAGCTGCAGATTAGCTCTAGCAATATGGTAAATCAAAAGTCCCCAAAGTATTTGGAAAAAAGTTTAAGCGATTCCTGACGACGTTTATGATATAAGTGATAATTAGGATTAAGTGGGCAAGGATAAACGTTTGCCACATAAGGACTTGGATAAAAGGATCACGTTCAAAAACAAATTCTTAGATATTGAAAAATTACAAGGGTCGCAAATGACCTCGTTTAGAAAAAAGTGCTGAAACTAAAGAACTCGATGAGAAACCTAAGGAGAAAGTTTAGGTTAAATAAGAAAATAAATGAGAAAATAAGGAACAATGTATATACATAGAGAAAAGTTCAAAAATAAGTTCATACGATACAACCACAGATACCTGCTTATTTTTTTATTATTTAGGAATTAGATGTTATAACTTTTAGACAGTACACGGGCCGAATTGTAAAATAAGAGTTTTATTGGCCAACTGAGTTATCTGTTATTTAATTGTCATTTATCACGAAATTCAGCCAAGTTCACTTTACAATTGTTGTGTTATAATGTGTGATATTGCCTTTTCCTGATACATAACGGGATCTTCCTTTCTAATCGGTTGATGTAAATATATATTTATAAACTTTGTATGACTTGTTTTTTGTGCGAATTTGCCTTTGCTAAATCGTTTTTAATGTGTATGTTACGATGGTCATATTTTTTTTGTTACATGTTTTTTTTTTCAGAAGTTGTGAAAGAAATTCAAATCATAATATCAATTGCCCTACAAATAAAATCAGCTTAGAATCGGATAAGCTTATAGTTAAAAAACTATAGCTAACTATAGGAACTTTAATTTACCTTCGTACGGCTGATGCCTATAATACATTCTTTTAAACTTAAGTTAAGGCATTACATAAATAACTAGATATCAAGGAATGAACTAATAAATAAATAATAATAAATATACGTTTATTTGCCAATAAAAAGATATCGAGAAATTATATCAACACAAAAGAGCAATTAAACGGGTACCTACATAAGTTGCACTAATTTGCCACTTGTTTGTGTAATTCTTAACAAGTTATATTTTAGTAGTAAAAGTCACATTAGGCAAAAGGACACTTTTCAATATTGTAGTCACATTTGAAAGTTTTTTGTCAAGTTTTTGTCATCCTTTTGACTTTTTACTGGTACCACTAATACAATAAAGAAGCCTGAAATTTTATTTAAAGCTTTATAACTTCAATAACTCCGATAAAGATAATACATAAAATACATTTCCAGAGTTATTCAACAAATAATGGAATATTGATCTTTTTGGTTTTTGTATCTAATTTTTAAGATTATTTTTAAAAGACTTATGTTTCATAATTATTATCTGGTAGACTTTTAAGTAGTATATTGAAAAGTTTTGATGCGTTATATTTAAAATGTCTTTGACCAATTGCTTTTTTGCTTTTTGGAATTTTGTCATGTTAATTTTTCTTTTTTCTAGTGGTGTAGAGATGTGCTAGAGGACTTTAGAGAATATTATTCTTTTTTAGGTTCATTAAAAGAGTAAATAAATATAACTGTCGTGTATGTCCATTATTTTTATTTCCTCGTGAAGCAACTGAGTTAAAAATTTTATCAAAAATAACTTTTTATTAATATATTAAATTAATAACTTTTAATTATCCATATTTGTACTGTATTTAGTTGTCTTAGGTGACAGTCCCCACCGCACCCTACAAGGCCGTAACTTAACTGAAACTGAACTAGAGAATTGTACGTTTTAATTTACTTAATGCTTTAAGATACTTAAATTTCGAAACTAATCCTCTGATCTTTCTCGTAAGTTCTTTTATTAATATAAATACCTGAATATTTTATGGTGCTTATCTCTGGAATAATTATTGAACGATTGACTTGTAAAGGACCTAATTATGATAGGTTTTTTTCGTATGACGTGAAATTTATGTATTTTGTTTTATCAACATTAAGTAATAATTAGTTTGCTTGAAACGATTTCGTTATTTTTAAAAAATCCTTTTCTTCTTCAGTTTTCAGACCGTTCCAAGTTTTTCCTATATAGAGTATTATGGTGTCGTCTGCGTGACTTATAATTTTTTTTATAATGGATAAATGAAAAAGACTATTTATATATAGCATAAAAACGAGTGGTCCCAATACGGTTCCTTGTAAAACACCACATGTCACTCCTCTGAAATCGCTCCGAGTGCCATTTATTTTTAATGTTTGCAATTTATTTAAAAAATAGCTTTAAATTAGTTTATTAGCAATACCGCGAATGCCATACATTTCTAGTACTACATTATTTAATTGATGTGAAGTTTAAATTAAATGAATTTAATTTCTTATTATGCAAAATAATAATTGGATAGGATGTACATTCTCCACCCGTGAGACTCCTCCTGTGGGTGTAAACATTTGTGTTTTTTATTGTTGAATTCAGTTACTGTATATTTATTCTTTTAAGGTTTATGCTTTTTTTTCATATATGGCTATAGCTAATATTAATAATATTACTTAAAGTAAGTCGTATAGATTTAAGATTTTTATTGTAACAAAATAAAAACAAAAAACTTGTTTGTTCCAACAAAAAAAAAAGTATATCAAAGAGCTTATAAAACCTGGCCTGTGTAATCCAACAACTAAATAACTCACCCATAATCATAAATACATACTTATATCTCTTTACTAGGATTAATTTAGAAACTTAAGCCTATTTTCAGACATAAAACCTTAATATTACACCAAGACAAGTTACAGAAGATCGTCAAAACAAAACAGAACAAGACACTTTAAATCCATTAACGTTTTTTTTTTTGTCTAGTAACCGAGGCAGGCACTTTAAGCAGTCGGTATTAAACTTATCTCAATTCGATTCTGAGCCTCTCGTTCTCTCTCTTTTCTACTTTAAACACAAGGGGAGGGA
The DNA here is from genome assembly GCF_022605725.1 of Anthonomus grandis grandis. Classification (NCBI taxonomy): domain Eukaryota; kingdom Metazoa; phylum Arthropoda; class Insecta; order Coleoptera; family Curculionidae; genus Anthonomus; species Anthonomus grandis. The sequence goes on along the minus strand of NC_065554.1, from coordinate 22,461,610 downwards.
ATCGAATTACTTTCGGAAATGGGCCCGATAAAGTTCTGGAAGTGTGTTTTATATTATTTTTTTATGATCGGTTTTATATGCTTCTTAAATTTCGATTATTTTAGATTATCTAAAAGCTTATGAGGATCTAAGTGATTTTTTCTTAATAAATATAATGGTATTTGTCCACTTTTGGACTTTGGCTTTACCACTGGCTGTCCTCTGCTCAACTAAAATGCTTTTTATGTTCTCGTTACGCTCAGTTCAGCGATTATTCTAATTCCAATCCAGCGTTAGCAGTTAAAAGTAATATATAACCCTTGTAAAAATAATTATACGACTTTAACTGTGTTACCCTTATATAAAAATAACGTGGTTTTACAACCCTTGAAATTAAAACGGCTTAAGTGCTAAAAAATGTTTATTAGCAGGGCAGTTTGTCTTTTACGTTTTTTTAAATTGCTTTTTTCAAGTATCCTGTCATATTGCGTCAAAGTTTGAAAAACATCTAATAATACGGTTCTTAAAAATAACACAAAACCTTTCTCTCATAGTCATTTTCATTAACATCTGGAAACAACTGTCTTAGGCATACGAGGGATTAAAAGCTTATAACAACTATATCCAGTGAAAGTTTCAGATTCCTTTAAACAGATGTTCTGGCAATTTATTTTCTAAAAAAGCATTAATTTGTCAAAAAGAATAAATCTCTTAAGATTACCCCCTCAGTAGTAGAAGTTAATTTTTGCCAAGTAAATGTTAGACTTTGTATCACTGTAGTCCAGGTATAACCCATTTGATAACCGGTCTAGCATTGAGAACAGTGGGGAGCGCACGGAAATAGCTCATGCATTTTAATAGGTTTTGACATTACGGCAATCCACAATCTGGATCCAGGTATTAGCGGGTATATTAGTCATTCCAGGGTTTCAAATGTTTGGGGGGATATGATGGGGGCATCTATCGAACGGCTATGGATATGGGAGAGGGTGGTCTGGGGTAATAGTTGATTTATTATTTAAATTGTCCTTTATTCTGATTAAATAATTGCATTATTTTATTGTCTAGGGCTTTAAATGAACCTCAGAAAAAGTCCAAAGGTTTGTCAACATAATTAAATTGAATAAATTTGACTAAAACATTATACAGGGTGATTTTCAACCCAGGCGCATAAACTTGGGAAATGATAGCTGATAAGTAATAATGAGTAATAATGAAAAAAACATGTAGTAAAATATTTTTAGTTTTGGAGATATTCATATTTTTTTAAATAAAAAACGTGTATTTTTTAACGTGTTTAATTTAAACTAATTTTAACTAATTTTAATTAAACTAAATTTAATTTAAACTAATAAGTCGTAAAAAATGTGGTGGAGCACCATCATGAAGAAACCACATGTTCTGCCTAACGTTGAGATTCACATTTTTAAGGAGCACTGGTAAATTGTTGTGCAAAAATTCTAAATACCGAGCACCAGTCAAACAATTTTCCAGAATAAAAGATCCGATGAGCATCCCGTTCAGAATTCCAGCCCATACATTTACAGAAACACGTTGTTGAAAGTATGGTCTCCGTATAATATGCGGATTTTCTAAAGCCCAGTAAATGAGTGTTATGAAAATTGAAAATTCCATTGCGCGTAAAATTTGCCTCATCCGTAGCTAAACTAGTCATGGCAAAGTTTGGGCTTAACTGCTGGTGATGTAACAACCACTCACAAAAGTGTAGAGGGCAATCGAAGAGGCAAATCTCTTGGAAGTAGGGCTTGTACCCTCTGCACATGAAACGGGTACAGCAACTCGTGCCTTAAAATTTGCCAACTTGTAGATTGCGATATTCCAAATCGCGCTGCAATTGTCCTAGTGCTAATTCCAGGTTGTTCTTCGATAACTTCTAAAATATCCTCCTGCAGATTTAGAGTCTATATAGCTCCTCCATCTTGTCCAGGCCGCGGCCGTAAATTGCCAGTTTCTCTACCCCGCTGAATAACACGTAAGGAAGCCCCATATCTCGGGTGATATCTTCGGGGAAATCCTTGGGCATACAGATCAGCTGCTGCCACTGCATTCTGATGCGTTTCTCCGTAAACCAAAACCACGTCGACAAGTTCTTTGTTTGTAAAAATGTGCGCCATTACATTTGACGCTTTTATTTTGTTCGTGTGAAAATAACGATCGAAAACGATCACAGCCACCAACAAACTAAGTACTGCTAAAGATTCCAAACAACAAATTCCAAACATTATGACTTATTTACTATCAGTTATTAATAAACAAAATAAGTTCGTCTGATACACGTTCTGTTGACATTTGTTTAACTTTATTTCGGAAACCAAAAATATTTTACTACATTTTTTTTTATAAATAATTACTCATTATTGATCTTCATCTACCATTTCCCATGAGAAAATAATATAATAGAACTACAGTTATTTATTGCATGTTTGATTTTAATTTATTTATAATTATTTCATCAAACACAAGCAATCCTCTTTAACATTAAACCTTTGTATTTGTTTGTGGTGTTCGGTCATATTATCTAGCACTATTGATCTAAGGAATATGATATAGTGATTTGTCATTTCTTTTGGTAAGGCTTTATGGAGATAGAGTAGCAAGAAATATTTTTTCTGCATAGCTTGTAATTTCAAAGCAATTTATAGGTCATAGCATAAAAAATATTTTTATAGCATAAAAAATAATTAAGAGTTTCAATCAGGAACCTAAATATAGAAGAGAACTTAAGTATAGAAAATGTATAATACGTTAAAAAAGATTTTTTAAGTAATGAATACAAAAAATCTAATGAAAATATTTAACAACGCAAATTCATTGATTTTTTGTTTATTTATTATTTTTTATTTCATACAAATACGTATTTTTCGTTAAAAACATTTTAAAAGACACCTACGTACCAAAAAAATTTAAATTAAAAACTGCTAAAGTATCCAAAAAGCGTGTTTTAAAAATCTTAAAAATAAGTTACGATTGCTATTAAGTGTACAACTTCATTAGTCTAAAAATTAAAGCTTAAAAATAAAAAATTTTAAAAAATTCCCCTAAAATACGACAAACGCTTTGTTATTATACAAAAATCTTTTATTATATATTTCAATAATTATATCTTTCAACTTGTTGAAATATATACACAGAGTTGTTTCTTATTTACATAGCTTGTTTGTCATATAACAACTGTGTAAGTTGATCTTTTTTATTATGAATGGGAAATTTACGTCAAGGCTCATGAATAAAAAAGGGAATTTTACACATGGGTAATATATAAAATTATTACCAAAGGAAACATTAAACAACATACCAAATTATTTTATGCATAAGTGGGTAGTGGGTTAAAAAATTACTGTACTCACAAATGGATAAAAAAGTGTGAACGTCAAGTCTAGTAAAATATGAAAAAAATACTCCAATATAGCCTTTTATTCCACAAACTAGTAGTTTCTTAGGCATTTTTATGTCTCAAATATAAGTTTCTTATTATTATGTTTTTTAACATACTTTAGCTAGATCATTTAGTAGAACACTAAATTGGTGGTTAGTTTTAATCTTAAAAAACACACTATTAGAAGGTTGGATAAAAATTATTTTATATAAAATTTTGATAAACAAATAAAATTTTTTTTTCAATTTTTTTCAATTTAAAAATGCTTTGAATTACCTTAAAGCCGAATTTTCACAAGTGTCAAGTAGCTAAAGCAAGTTACTAAATCAAGTAGCTAAAATTTAGTCCTTTTGTTTTTAAAATTTGCGAGCGTTTACATGATTTGTTTTTTAGTTGTTTAGTGTTGATAAAACATGGCCGGAAAAAGTTACGCGTGCAACAGTGCGGAATTGTATTTTAAAAGTATGTGGCGAGTTATCCGAAATAGTTGCAAAAGAAATAAACAAAACCAAAAAGAAACGTTGCTGGGTGAGAAAATGGCTGAGTCAAAGAGAAATATATGGTGCTTCATCTATTTTATTAAGAGAATTAGCAGCTGAAGACGTACCAGAATATACAATTGGCTAAGAATGTCTAAAGAACAGTTTGATATGTTGTTGGCTCAAATTGCTCCTCAAATTACGAAAAAGAACACTGTAATGAGATCAGCTATTCCAACTAGAATAAAATTAAAAGACACATTGTCTTATTTAGCCACAGGAAATAGTTATAGAACTTTGCAGAGGTTATTTCGTGTGTCAACACCTGCAATCTCCAAATTTATACCCGAGGTGTGTGAAGCTATTTATGAAAGTCTGAATATATATAAAGGTATTATTTTTAAATATTTTTATTACGAAAAAGTTGTTGATGAACAAAACATGTTAAATGTTGGAAAAAGCTTTTGCTATTATCTGTGATCGTACAATATCATCGGCAACTGATTCTGCACGAGTTATATTTGTGGATCCATCGCTATGCGAAGAATGCATGTCGGAATATGTAGGGGACTGCAATGGTGTATAGATGGAAGATGAGGCGTGAGCACTACTGGTATCTACATATGTTCTGCATAGGTTACTCTGGGCCTGGAGGTCTTGTAGGTTAAAACTTGTCAGAACAGACTGAATGCGTTCCTTTGCTTGTATGGCGGAAAGAGGAGTTAACGTCATTAATTGTGCAGCAACACTGTGACCAAAAGCTATGTATTCATGCTCATTGGCAGGTTCATGTGTCATAGTTTCGCTTATTTTTTTTAGGTCATTAACTACTGCAGCAATTTGCCTCAATTTTGACGTAGTTCTACTTTTTTTCTGCGGTAGTTCCTAAGACGTTTCGTTTCTTGCAGCCATTATTTCTTGTTCGTTTTTTCGTTTTTGTTCATTAACTTCTTCTTCGCGTTGTATCTGAAATAGAAAAAAAGATTTGTACCGTATTAGCCAAACTCAAATACTTGTAGGTAATACTGATAATACAACCAGCAGTAAGTTTCATATTATTTTAGTTGCCGGAGTCCCAAGAAGAATGGAACGTTATTGAGAAGGGATTTCGTTTGAAGTGGAATTTCCCCAAATCTTACGCGATTGATCGGAAACATGTGACGATTCATGCACCGGCAAATTTTGGCAGTGAATTCTCTAATTATAACGGTATTAACAGCATTATTTTGTTAGCTCTCGTAGATGACAACTATTGTTTCTAATATATAAATGTTGGATGTCCTGGAAGATAATCCGATGGTGGAGTTTTCCAACAATCTCTATTTGAAGCCCTAGAGAATGGTTTATTACCACATGGTGGTTTCATTGTAGGTGACGATGCATTTGCACTGAAAACGTATTTGATGAAACCGTATTCAAAAGTAGCACTTTCGGAAAATCAGAAAATATTCAATTATCGCCTTTCGCGGGCAAGACGAATAGTAGAAAATACTTTCGGAATTCTGCATGGCAGATTTCGCCTTTTTGAAAAGCCTATGGCATGCTTACCAGAAAATGTGGACAAAATTATTAAGGCCTGTTGCGCAATAAACAATTATTTGCGAATCACTGCTCATAACACCAAGTAGATCGTTAGATGAAGATATAGAAAGCGGTCAGGTTAGACTAGGTTCGTGGAGAAATGAAACTAATACTCCCTTGCCGTCAACAAGAACCTTAGCGGGTAATCATTCTTCAAGATGTGCAAGAGAACAACGAGATCGACTTTGCCAGTACTTTATGGGCGAAGGTGCGGTGCCATGGAAGCAACGGATGATATTTTGACTGTACTTTTATATAAATAATATAATATGGAAATTATTGTTCGGTATACGTGTTTTCCTTATGATAAGAGATTTTTAAGGAATGATTTTCTATTATTTTTTTATAGGGTTTTATATAAACAAATTGATACTTACGGGTTACGGGATGGGAAAACACGTATATCAAATTAATTACTTATAATATGAAGACTACTAGAATACGCTTACATTGAAGTTATCCTGCGTAGGCCTCTTATTATCCTCCTTGTAAAAATGTGTCCATTTCCTTAAACCATTTTACACTGGGGACATAAATATCTTCCGATCCTGCTCCTGACTTCATAGAGTCCCTTATTTTCTTTTTTTCTTGAGAATAAGTTAACCTCAACGCCCGTATTTTGTTCTTGATTTCAGGCACTCCAAATCCTTCTATCCCCATGATCTCCTCAATTTCCTTATACGCCGAGTTCCGAGCTTGTTTATTTTGGTAAATGGTAGCCCTTGTATCCCATAAGCATCGCCTTTCTCGATACTCTTCTACAAATTTTATTGTTGTTTCTTCACTCCAACATTTTTAAAATACGCCACAAATAAAAGAAAAATCAACGTCGCAGTCTGTACTTATGAACTCGACTAAACAACCTGACTTCACTTGTTTAGTCGGCGGTTTAGTTTCTAGAAAGCAAAGGTGGGGGAGACAACTTGCTCAAGTAAATAGAAATTGTTTCTATTTACTTGACTAAACATCTTTCTAAATTAGGTACTTGCGCAAGTACTAAATCAAGTTGTTTACACCATACAAGTAACTTAATTTAGCAACTTGCTTTAGCTACTTGACACGTGTAAATTCGGCTTAATTTTCAGTGTGGCTAATGTAGGGATTTATGATTAATTTCTTTTATATCATAATCTTCGACAGTGTATAAATACAATAGCCATTATGAACCTATCCGTATTTTCAGCTGTACAATTATCATTGAAAAGTATTAATTCTTTTCTTAGAGCAAACTTTTTGACAAATTGATGATAATTTTTACTAAAAACTATTAAGGGATTATTTAAAAGTTGTATTCTGGTATAGTTTATTACTCAATTATATAAAGAAAACACAATTTTATTATTGTTCTTAATAGTATCGCAGACTGAGATAGGGCTACTAATATAAAAATTACACAATATTTTTTTCTATAACATTATTTAATGTCTACTAATATCTGCATCATCTTCAAACTCAATTTTTTTTACAATTACTAAATTGAATATATCCAATAACATTTTTACAAAAATTTTTACTTTACTACTAAAAAGTCTAATAGTAACAAAGTTTCAAATACACATTTGAAAAGAGCAAAGGAATAAGTGTATCATAACTTTAAACCTTTAATACTTCTAATTCTACACCGTATACTGTAACATTCTGGGTCGGTACATCATAATGTAAATTTTACTTACCAACTAGTTAGTAATCTACCTCGGTTTCAAGGCTAACGCTAATGCATTTATAAGTGCGATATACCACTTTTTACATACTCTTAGCCCTAAAGCCCTTTAAAAATCGTACCAGGTGTCCCTCCATTGAAACTCGCCTAATATTACCTAATTTACATGGTAAAAAATCAAAATTTTATTAAAGAAAAACACCTCGGCACTCACCTCGGGGAGTAATTTGGTGCGATGCCCTCGAATGATATCGAGAAACATATGCCATATATGAATACGAATTCAAATTACACCGGGTAATTGGGACCTTGGACGGTTAATAATAACATAATGACACGGTTTTAAAGAAGTAAAGAGGACCTCAGGCCCTTCGAAGACAGATGGTCTGGTCGAAAGAAATTTTTGGGTGCTGTCGGGCGATTTAAGAGACGACGCTTCTGGTTTTTGGGATGTTGTGGTAATAAGAGGTGAACTTTTGCTAATATTGGAGCGACAGATAGAAGAATGTATTTGTTTACAAAAAATAAGAGAAAAAGAGAGCAAAAAAAATTATAGTGAAGTGAATATACATCAATTGGATAGTGAACAAGGAACCAAGCGTCATTTGGCAGAAATCGAGTTTTCTGGACAATTGGGTGAATAAATACTATGTTTAGAGGTTTAATTACTAAACACTCTCAAAAATATAACTGCGGCCATCAAATGACAAAAGTCCCGTTTACAACAACAGCCATCATTAAAATTTCATTTTAAAAGAAAGAACCAAGTATTGTTTACTGCAGTGCCGGTTAATGATATTTTTTAGTTAATTTTTTAAGAAAATATGAAAAAACTAGTTATGTCTCGGGGTAAAAAGATGTTGCAGATGCTGAAAATGCCGGAAGCTCAAGAAAATTTGAAGGTAAGTAAAGGATTTAACATTATTCTATCTTTATAACCTAAACCTGTGTATATCTGTGGTTCCTTCTTTAAAACCGAGAACTTAATATATATGGCTGTTGGTTTCGTTTAGGTGTCTTTGGTTCTTTCTAAAAAAAATGTTGTTTTTAAGATTTATAATAACATTATCTTCAATCCTTAATACTAAGATGTTTTTTATATGATGCGGTCATCAAAAAAATGAATAACGATTTTAAAGAGAAAATGTTCATATACAGGCGATTTCTTTTGACGTGGAAAAAACTCTGCCATTACCAAGAATACCCGCAAACATCATGTTTTATAAACGCCAGTTATGGCTTTATAATTTGGGTATTCAAGCGGCAAAAGAAGGAAAATCTAACTTTTTTCTCTGGACAGAAGGTAAATTTGAATTAAATTATGGATTTCAATTATGACACCTACTGGCAAAATTTCGAACTTAAAAATAATTTCTGGCATTTTCTTATGGCTACATTTAAACTGACGAAGAAAAATCCCAATGATGTCAAATTAACAGTTCCTGTAATATAGCCACGATGCATGCTTAGTGAAACACCCTGTATTTATGAAAAAGTGAATAACTTAATTTTAACACTTTTATTACCATTTCAGTCTAGATTCGAATAAAATAAGACTTGAGCTTTATTTATTAACTAATCACTATAATATCATCAAATAAAAATAACAAATAGATGTCAAGGAAATAATCATAAAAATACACATTTATAATCATATAAAATATAAAGTATCACCTTATTTAGTAGTTTTATTGCCAAAAAACTACATTTTACAATTTCTATTAGCCTTACTAATAACAAATAGCTAAAAACGAAATTAAATCGCCTTGTCACTTATAAAAGTAAAGTCAACCCGCAATATCCGGTTAATTCTTCCATTCAACTCCCAAACTTTCACGCTTTAATCACCAGTAGAAACTATTACGAATTGTGCAGCGACAAATACAATTTATTTCATTGTTTTTTCAAGTTTTACTATTCATCACAAGAATAATTAGTAACCGCAATTTGAACAAAAACAAAAAAAACCACCCAATGGTCCGTTGTCTCCAGGCCAACATAAAAAGGTAATAAAGCGACAAAACCGTTGAAGTGAGAAGAAAAATAAAGTGGGAGCCCTTACTTAAACTATTTTTGCTATTAAAAGGCTGTCAGGTTGGCTTAGTTAGGGAATGTTAATAAAATAAGGGCCGCTGACGCATATTAATGGGCTTACGCATACGGTTGTCAATGAATTTAAAGGGGTTTAGTCAAGGGTTAGACAAATTGGGGAAGTTTTGGTCTTACAAGTTTTAAGTGAAAAATTCGTCTTTTGTGCGGAAGTACATAGAAGTTTTTATCCCAGTGCATATTTTAAAATGCCTTAAGGTTGCCTGAAACACTTTTAAGACTACTTTTTTTAAGTAGAAACGGTAAAATACATTTTACCTAACTGTTCTTCTGTAGCTCTCTCAAATATTATGATCGAAATTCAAGCTCCACCCTTATCCAATCCAACTAATTATCTAGAACAATGTCATAATAACCTTTTTTTGAAAAGTTTTGCTTAAATTCAACCAGAGCCTAAGAATTTAGAATCAAATCGATAATTTTAACCAACGATTTTTTCAACCCAGCTATCTAAAAGACTTCAGATTAATCTTTATATCATACTAATTATTAAAAAAGATAAGTTTACAACGCTTCTTTCTAGCAACAACCTAATCAGCCATCCCCAAATAAAATTGTCCCAAAACAATTTTTCTCCACATATTATTGTCTAGACAAAACATGTCTAGCTGTAAAATGCTATCAAGGAGTGTTTTCCAATTCACCAATATTGACTTCGTCTGGGACTAAAGGAATATTATATTTGGGTATCATCTGCGTAGTTATGAACGCCGTATTTCTTAAATATAATAGAAGAAAGTGATGCTTATAGCGTGAACAGTAGAGGTCTCAATATAAAACGATCACTTGATAGCTCTTTACAGTTGCGTGCCTTTGATAGTGTTCACTGACTGCAATATGAAAAATAAGAGTTGTGGTATCTTTTCGATATAAGAAGATTATATTGATTTAAAAGTGCTATTACATGAATGTCTCATATAAGAAATATAATAGACTAATTGGATTTAGGTCTGTATAAGTAAACTCAAAATTAGATGCTCTACTTATATTTCAGTGGTATAAAAAGTGATCATAGAATTGATCTTTGAAGTCTTCTTAATAATACGGAAGAATATTAGATTTTTAGGACTTTTAATATCAAATTATCATCTACTATAGTTGGCATCCTATCAAACAATTTACTTATTGTAGCGACTCACTTGATGTTTTATTGGGTTGGGTTATTTTATTTTTTATTGGAGTGGGTATAGTTAATAGTTTTAAGGCTTTTGATTGCATAAATCATTAATTGCTAATAAACCTTATGACGTATCTATTTGAAAAATTGCTATAAGGTTTTTAATTTATCAAAGGCATGCCTAACTGTGAAGTGTTTTTAAGTTGTGTTCCCCAATTACCCAAAATTGGCTTCGTCTAGGTCAAAGGAATATTATGCTTAGGTATGATCTGCGCAGTTATGTACGGAGAATTTTAAATATTAAACAAAAAAGTGATGTGTATAGCGTAAACAGGAGTAGACTCAATATAAAGCCATCATTCAATAGCTCTCCACAGTTAAACACACCACGGTTTGAACTGACTGAACAAACAACCTATATGAAAAATAAGAGTTAAAAAACCATTTTCTAGATACCCCATGAGGTTTATTAGCAACTGATAATTTATGCAATCAAAAGCCTTAGAGAGATTAATTAGTACAAGCATGGTGGCTTTATTAACAGCTATAGCAGCCAGAATTTCATCAGAAATCAAGAAAGCTGTACTACTTTTATGAAATCCTGACTGACAGTAAGGAAGAAGATAATATTAATCTATAAGCGATGTTACCTAAATGTCACGGTCTCATCAGTCATATAATAAAATTAAATTTTTAAAATAGTTACATGTTTTGCTCAGAAATGAGCATTATCAGACCTGAACGGCGGAACTCTAAAGAAACCTAAGTCTGTGTAAATAAACTCAAAAGCAGATGCTCTACTTATATTTCAGTCATAAGTATGTTAAAGTTATATGTAAAAGTGTTCATATAATTGATTTTAAAAGAATCGTCTTGATAATTTGAAAGAATGTTAAATTTTATAACTTTTAACCTCAAATTATTATCTACTGTCAAAAAAAATAAACTCCTGATAGCAACATATAACCCAATTGATTTTTCATTTGTTTGTTACTGTTAGTTATGCGTTAAAAAGAAATTTTGTACTTTCCCCCGTTCCATTATCTAATGTTAATTTTGATAAGCATTCCAGTGGCTCTAACTCTGATAGTTCTCCTCTTACTCTTAACTCTACTTCAGCTGATGCCTTGGTCAATTCTTCTTTTTTAGGGTAGGCAACTTTGACGCATGCATTTCTATTATGCTTTTAAATATTCAATCACTGCGCGGTAAATCTGATGATTTGTATATACTTTTAGATAGTTTAAATTTTCCAAACATTGTCTTACTTACTGAGCACTGGTTGAGAAATGAGGAACCAATTTCCCTTCCTGGCTACTCTGTAGCTTCCAAATTCTGTAGGGCTGGCCTTGGATATGGTGGCACTGTGGCTCTTATGCATCAATGTTTTTGCGACAGCTTTGTTGGTTTTGGCGATTTTGATGATCTTAGTGTCGAAAAGGAGTTTGAATTCTCAATTGTTTATTCTGGTAAAGCCAATTATTATATTGTGTGTATGTATCGTTCCCCAAATAGTAGTATAAGTACTTTTTTAAATAGGCTTGAACAATTCCTTTTAAAATTTTCTCCTAAAAATACTATAATTTTGCTGGCGATCTTAATATAGATTTTGAAGATGGGGAGAATAGGGCTACATTGGATTTAATTAATATGCTTTTCTCTTTTAATATTTCTATGCATGTTAACAGCCCTACGCGTGTAACAGGTACCACATCAACAACCATTGACTATGTTGCCTCCAATATACAGGAGAATGTAATTTGTAATGTATTTGACCAGCTTTGTCTGATCATAGTGCCATCCTGGCTCAGGTGCCATTCAGAAAAAGATACAAATCCAGAGGTTTGGGTAGAATTTACAGCACAAGGAACTTCCGGTCTTTTGATGCAGGATGTCGGTCTTTTATTTAGGACTCAATATTTTGTGAACAGGATGCTCTTGCTTCATTTCACGCATCTCTTTCAAAGTTAGTTAATAGATACTTTCCCGTTCACCCATTAAAAAATCGATTTAGGGACCGGAAAAGATGGTTAACTCCTGGTATTCGCATTTCCGGTCGTAATCTTAGATTTTTTGGTATTTTAAAAAAGTTCTACCCGATAAATAATTTTGTATTGTCGCTATTGTCGAGATATCGAAAAGTTTACCGGAAAGTTGTGTGTGAGGCGACAAGACTATTATTCCAAACGTTTGAAATATTCCTCCAATGAGCAACGCGAAGCGTGATTGACCACGTTAATGAGGTTGTGTCCAGAAGTAATGGCTCTCAAGAAGTGCAGATTGATTCTGACATATTGAATAAGTACTTTTGTTCGGTTGCTGATATCCTCACAAAGAAACTCTCTTTCACTTATGACCCTCTCAAATTTTTACCTACCACTAGTGGAAACTCATTTTACCTCAGCCCCACTACTCCCAAGGAGATTCTTTGCACTATAGGATCGATGAAAAAGAAAAGGGCATCTAGTAACGATGGTATTTCAGTGAATTTATTGGAAAAACTTCCTCTGAGTGCTATTCAGGCTCTTTCTGATGCTATTAATATTTTATTTCAGTCGGGCACATTTCCTCTTTGCCTAAAATTAGCAAAAATTTTGCCTCTTTATAAGGGTGGTGATCGTTCTAGTCCATCCAACTATAGGCCGATTTCAATTTTGTCTACTTTATCTAAGTTAATTGAAAGACTTATGAAGGATTTTTTTTTAAGGTTTCTTCTGGGGGAAGGGGTTCCTCGAGATGAACAATTTGGTTTTCTATCAGGGAAAAGCACCTCTGACGCTATGTTTGATTTCTTGTCCAAACTTCTCCAGGGTGTTAATGGAAGAGAGGCGACTGCGGCGGTATTCTGTGACTTGTCCAAGGCTTTTGATTGTGTGAGTCATAGGATACTGCTTTTCTGAAGCTTTCTGCTTATGGAGTTAGGGGTGTTGCACTGAAGTGGTTTGAGTGCTATTTGTCTGGTCGCGAGCAGTCTGTGTACCTTAATGGTGACTTTTCTGGTAGGGAGTCTGTGGATTGTGATGTTCCACAGGGGTCAGTTCTTGGTCCCCTTCTATTTCTTGTATACATTAATAATCTTATTACTCTTGGCATATGTGGACATTTTACATTGTTTGCTGACGACACAACGGTTTTATGGTCGAATAAAGATCCCAAGCAGCTTGTCAGAGATGTTGCAGCCGATCTCCTGAAATTGAAGCAATGGTGTGATTCCAATCAACTTTGCTTAAATATGTCAAAGTCCCATATTATTGGTTTCAATTTTCAAGCTGAGAGTCTTGATTTTGGTGAGAACGCATTGGGCATGGTAGACAATTCTGCGTTTCTTGGTTTAGTCATTGATAAAGATTTAAAGTTTTCTGACCATATAATAAAGTTAAATAAAAAACTTGCTTCTGGCTGCTTCTCTGTTAGGGCAACCGTTCATGAACTGGGGAGAGATCTTGCTCGTGATGTGTACTTTGCTTTGTTCGAGTCGCATTTAAGGTATGCTCTTCCATTTTGGGGTGCATGTTCAAATTATCTGTTTCAGTCTATTTTTGTGCTGCAAAAGAGGGCTGTCAGAAGTTTATTTAAGGCCCATTCTAGAATGCATTGTGGTAATCTTTTCAAAGAGAGCCGTATTTTGACCCTACCATCATTATGTATTTTGGAAACTGCATGTTTAATATTCAAAAATAAGAACAGTTTTCCAATCCGACATCACAGTTATCCTACCAGACAGATTAATAATATTCCCCTTCCTATTCCTCATTTTACATCTATCAAAGATTCATTTATATATCGCGGTTTAATGATTTATAATCACATTAGTGTGGAATTAAGAAGTGTTCAGTTTTTGCGCCAGTTTCGTTGTAAACTGAAGTCATATTTGCTTCTAAAAGCCTTTTATTCGATTGAAGACTTTTTTAAGGCTGAGGATGTTGTATACATTTTTTATATTTGTTTTGTAAAATCTGATTTGACTGTTTTTATTTTCTGAAGCTTTGTCAATAAAATTCGTGTACATGTACCAAGTTTTCGACAATAAAGTACTTGAAAAAAAATTTTAAAAATTAAGCAATCATTCGCATATTTTAGTACTATGTAATAACAAGTGAGAGAATCTCCTTCAAATAACCTCACAAAAACTTGTTGATTTGCCAAGTATTTATATCTGAAGAACATGTCAATTGTAAGTGTAAAGATGCAATGCTATTTAAAGATATATTCAAGAAGATTAAAGTTAGGTGAGGTAGACTTTTCAAAATAAAAAACGCGGCCTATTCGACCAGCCATTGTGTCACAAGTGAGCCATTATATCATGAAATACCACAAAAAGTTATATGCATTCTTAATCTGGTCATAATTTGACTATCATACTTTAAATGAATCCCAACCATATTTTTATTTATGATAGATATACGTTTACTATTTCTATATCTAATGCTCCAATATCAGCTGAAGTTCACCATACTTACCATATCCAACGCAAATGCCATACCCTAGGGAAAAGAAACAAAAACCTTTCACCACCAATTATCCAGAAATCCCAGCAGCACTCGAGGCAAAATTTTAAAATAATTATATGGTTCGGCCAGAGGGGAGCCCAAAACCTCCCCCAGTCAAAAGAGGGGTCGCTGTACGAAATTTCTGCTGAGGCAGTGCATCATCAGATAATTTAATTACTTTTGTACGGAGCATCCATCAAACTAAATGAACGAATATGGCGGTTGACGCGGTTGGGGTTTCGCCCGTTATCATAAGGGCAAATTGGGATATTTATGCTCGTATATGACCTCAAAATGAACTTATTTGCTTCCTAAGGGTGGTGTAAGGAAGCCATTTTATCGATAATAAATTAATTATGTTTTTCTTTTCTTTCTTTTTTTTTTTGAGAAACAAACACATTTAAGATTTCTCAAACGAGATTACCGGAACTTTGTCTCTAAGAAAACAAACGCGAGCTCGACGGCTGAAAGTTTTCAGAAAATAAATTAAAGCGTTAAAACATTTGTTAGCGTGGAATTTGACAAACGAGAGACCACCTGGAGGGCCGAACGTTTTGAAAATTCTTGGTGAATATCTCGGACGCGTTGACAGTTGTTTTTTTTAATAGTTTCGTATTAATTTATACGTGTTAACCGAATAAATAATGGTGAGTTTTTAATGATCGTATAAATCGCTTTAATTACTAAATCCTGTCAGACTGACTGGCATGTTTTTAGTTATATAGAATAATTTAATATTAAAAAAAAGTGTTACTTCATTTACACTGGATCCCCTAGTGTTGTAATCCCTCTTTTATTCTATATTGCCACAGGGGCACTTTTTTTCTAGAGGGTGGGAAATAAGGGCCAATTTGGATTTTCTGGCAATTGTACTGGTTTAACAAGGGTGCAGGAAGAGCTTTTATTGAGAGGAGTCTGTTTAGGTCTGATAAAAAGTACAAGAAATGGATTAAAAAGGAAATAAGTAATAAGCTCTAGTAAATGGTTGTAAAATTAAAGGTATTTTGTGCATTAATCATAGTACCTATGATAGATAACTTACAAGAATTATGTTATTAAGAAAAAATCGAATCCATGTGTCTATGATTAAAATTTGTGTTATTGGTCATTATGGCCAAACCTTATACCCTAACCCATCAATCTTTTGTCCGACTTTAACATTTATTGGCTATGTTATTTCTTGAAACAATATTATTTTGTTTGTAAGATAACCAAATCTACTTTGTTGGGAGAGATAAGTACAAGACAGAGTTCAGTTTTTTTCTCGAAATATACCAGTACTAAATAACCTTCTGCTACTTGGAAAGTAACCACATGAGACAAGTTTAATTCTAATATTTCTAACTTATATTAATAAAACAATATGTGCTACATATTGTTGTTCTCGTTTGACATTTGTCCTTTGTCGTGGTGTAAATTTTTAGCTTTCTTACGTACCCAAGTCGTTAATTTAGTATTGTATCGTTTCTGTAGTTGTTATTGTTATTGCTAATACTGTTGTTATTGTTACTGTTAATTGAGTTTTTATATTGCTTTTGTGACTTTCCTTATTTTCGTATCATTGTCGCCACAATGGCTGCATACACTACCAAAGAATACGACGATATTTTCTTTGCTTATGGAAGAGCCAATGGTAATACGCGAGAAGCACAAAGAATTTATCAGGAGCAATATCCCAATAGGCGTGTGCCCCACCAGAACACTTTTGTTAACACTTTTCGTCGATTAAGGGAAACAGGCAATCTAAATTTTCAAGAACCGAGGATCAATCGGAGGCAGTATGATGTTGCTGTAGATGAAAACGTAATTCGCGCATTCAATGAGGATCCCACCACTAGTACAAGAAAAGTAGCTACAGATCTGAATATTTTTACATGGAAAGCATGGTCAGTTTTCAAGGCAGAAGGAAGGCATATTTTCCATTACACCCCAGTGCAAGGTAATTTCATACTACATCAACAACTTAATTCCGCAATTTTTACTGGCATCGTGATACTCTATTCTAGGTCTTCTACAAGCCGACTATGAGCGACGGGTACAATATTGCCGCTTTTTGCTTCACGCAGACGTTGAAAATGGACACTTTTTAAAAAGCATCTTATGGACAGATGAATCAACATTTACACGTGCGGGGATATTTAACCAACATAATTTACATTATTGGGAAAACGAAAACGTAAATCCGCATTTGACCAGAGCCAAGTCTTTTCAAACAAGATTCAGTGTTAACGTTTGGGCAGGTGTGATTGGGAGACACCTCATCAGTCCACACGGCTTGCCGAAAAACCTCAACGGGGACAATTACTTACATTTTTTACAAAATGATCTCCCACAATTATTGGCTGATATACCCATATTTAATAGAGACTTCAATCGCCAATCGTCTTCCAGAATGACGGATGTCCTGCACACTATCCGGTCGCCGTTAGAGAATTTCTGGACAATACTTTTCCCCCTCTCGATTTTTACGTATGGGGACGTGCGAAAGAACTCGTGTACGAGGTGGAAATTGACAATCTAGACCACTTAATTCAAAGAATCAATGCCGCTTTTCTAACCATCAGAAAAGAGATGCGATTTCGCCTTATGACAGTAGAAATGCAACGGCGATGTAGGGCATGTATAAGATCCAGGGGAGCGCAGTTTCAACAAAATTTGTAATTTTGAAATAAATACATAAAATTTAAAAAATATTTTTTTTTTACTTTATTTTCCTTTAAAGTCATGAATTGTGGCAAGTTAGTCGGCTTTGTGTTACACATCGTATATCATTGAAAAGAGTATTATCTAGAGATGTTTTTAAAACTACCTGAACATCTTGATAGATTTTAGTTTTTTTTTGTGTCAAGTTAAAGTTACCTTTCATAACTTTTTTTGCTACTTGTATTAACTTTTTGAGCTCAAAACAAATTATTTCGGTATTATTAGTACTTGATATTGATTTTTTTAGATTCAGGATACATTACAGACTAAATACAAATGTAAAAAAAACGTGAAAACTATGCTGAAAAAATTTAAAAATGTCAAAAGGCATAATTTTTTTAATCCAAAAATCTCATCCATTAATCTCTAAGAGACCAAGTTTATTCAACCAGACCAAGTTTTTTCGTCAATAATTTTTTTAAGTTTATTAAGAAAATATCTTCTATGTGAGCCTATCTATATGCCCACCAAGTTTGGCTAACCCTCCGCCAAACACCCTGTATACAGGGTGTCTCGAAAGAATGATATATTCAATGCAATTGTCTCGACAACTCCGTATATTTAAAAAAAAAACTTGAAACCGCCAATTTTTCACGTTCTAGCTTAATATAATCCTAAACAGTATTTATTAAATTAAAATATAGGGCGCAAAAAAATTAAAAAAACAATTTTAATTTAAAAATCCGTATCAAACCACTATTAACAACTTGACAAAATTCTAGCCTACATCAAAATATTGTATATAGTCCCAAACTGAGACTGAAGATATATTTCTTACTATATCTCTTATGCACCCTTTTAATTTCTCAATATTTTGAAGCCGAACTAAGCTTGTATGAATTTTCCTTAATGTAGCCCTAGAGAAAATAGTCTAATGGGTAAAGATCCGGATATCTAGCCGGCCAATACAAACCCCTCCCTCTCCTTATCCTTTTATGGGAAAGACTTTATTAAGGTACTAGGGTACAACAGTATTTTCTTTTAAAGTGCGCAGGAACCCCATTCTGTTAAAACCATATTCGCTCGTGTGAAAAATTTGTATCTTCTTGATTTGAAAAGATAACTGCTAAAGCAGGAATTAATTCTAAAGATAATGAATCTGCTTTTAGATTTCCTTTAAAAAAATATGGTCCTAATATTCTATTGTTAATCATTACCATCCATGCGTTGACCTTTTGCGAATACCGGATATTTTTGTGAATTATCCAGTGTGGGTTTTCTTGAGACAAGTGCCAATAATTTTGTTATAAAGATCGATTTTTTTAAAATTTTAATCTCTTGACAAATTACGTAAAGACGTTCAAGAATGTTCTTGAAATGAATATCTTAATTTTAACTGCAAATCTCTCGCTGATTTCTTCATAATCAGCGATTGTTACACTATTAGCTCATTGCTGCTCCGTTAATAAAAATAATAGTCACGGTTTAAGTAATAATCGTTTTATTGTAATGACAGTCTTTGATAATGACGTTAACAGTTTACCTTTTTGAGGTAATCTTCACTGTTTCTTTTTCCAAATCTTATATTTTATAGCACGTAAAATGCGAAAATTGGTCACCTTTTGACAGTCAATACGCCAAAAACCGCTAGAAGTAGATATAGGAAAATACACATAAAATGTGTTTAGAATTTTACGTAGAATGAAAAATTGAAAAAATTGAAAAATTAAGATGATTATTATAATTCTTTTTTTTTAGCTTCCCTGTGTATTATTTATTTAAATATTTATAAAGAAAATGGGCAAGAAAAATACGGAGCGTTTTTAAGAAAAATTCAGGGTTGTCGAGAAAATTGTAATTTTCCATTCTTTCTAGACACCGTGTAATAGTTTATGTCTACTTTTAAGAGAGATAAATTTTAATACATAACCTAACTTCAACCCTAAATATCGACTTGTGAACAGTGCCACATAATAAATATTAAATAACCCCATCATTTAGCACCGAGCATTAGTAAAACGACAAATTGTTTAATTTTTCGTTTGACTTGATCTTACAATATTATAGTACTAAACAACCTTCTCCTTCTTGGAAATTAAGAACGTGACTAAATTTAAAAATAAGTAAGTGTATATAAGTAAGTAAGACTGTCAGCAGGCCAACCTTTGACACTTAATGGGGGTCACGTCAACTTTGACTTTATTTTCAGCGCAGTTTATGATAATTCTATGCTTGCTTCTTATTTCTTTGTAATTTATGATTTTTGTATTTGTACTTTTAGATATAACTAATACAGGCACGAAATCTACTATATTTGTAGGTTATGTACTCCTGGATATATTATTAAAAAAGGAAAAAATGTATTCGAACTATTTCTAATTACTGAGAACTTACATCACTTACATAACCTAACTTTAACCATAAATATTGATTTTCCTACAGTGACATAATAATAATATTAAATAACCTTCTGCTACGCATCACGTAACTACGTGATAATATTACCAAAGTTGATAAAATTTTAACATGCAGTGAGGGCACGTAAAATTTGTTTTGACAGTATTTGAGTATATTTTCAAAATTTTATCTTAAATTAGCATCTTTTTTTATATTCGTATTTTTATATGGTTACATTTAAGGCAAAAATAAATACATTTATAGGTTATTATATAGGTTTAACTTTAACCTCAAGTAATATTTGGTCAACAGTATCATATCTAACAATATTAAATAACCTAATGCCTAATGAGCATGTATGGGTCGTTCAGAAACTATGGACTTTTTTTAATTTGGAGATTATATAAATAAAGCCCTAGTAAAAAGTCCTCAACACTTTTTCAATCTGCCTCCTGTAATTTCCAAAAAAAAAACATACACACTTCCCACTAATTTTAAGCGTTTAGTAAAGTAGAGCGAAATTAAAATTTGAACCCATATTCAAATTTTAAATTTCCCGCTTTCACAAATTCAATTTCGATTACGGTTAGTACTACTCCTCGGCGTTCAGAGGGCGTGACATTTAGTCGATGGTCCTATTGTTATTTATGGAGATTTTCTATCTAAGATGTATTAGTCTATGCGTAGTGAGGTACGCGTTCCAGTGTGAGCAAATTTTGACAGACAGTCGGGGCACGCAAATTTTACTTTAATTCTGGATTTTTCTTAATTTTATTATTGTTATTATGACACACCTACTCTTTGCTGACTTTGTCTCATTTGATATAAAAATAGTAAAGGCGTAAAAACATTTATAAGTTACTTAGGAATATAGAGGTTAGGTAATATTTACAAGCTGTAGGACCGTTCAGTTTTCCGTCTGACCCAGATATCTAATTAATCCGAAAAAAGTAAGTAACCAGTCAACAATCTTAAGCCTACTTTACTTCATTTTCTTTTCTTTATTGATTTGTCAATAGTAACATATCAATAATATTAAGTAATTTCTGCTACGCATCTCGTAATTACGTGAGAATATTACCAAAGTTGACAAAATTTTAACATGCAGTGAGGACACGTAAAATTTGCTTTGACTGTAAGAGCATATTTTTAAAATTTCACCATTAGCATTTCTTTTAATTAATTTTATATTTGTATTTTTATATATCGTATTAAGGCAAAAAAAATACATTTATGGGTTATGTCTGCTTTTAAGAAAAATGAACTTAATCCATAACCTAACTAGTACTATTTGTCAACAGTGTCATATCAAACAATATTAAATAATCTAGTGCCTAATGAGCATGTATTGGTCTTTCAGAAAATGTGGCCTTTTTTTAATTTGGAGATTATACATGTCCTAACTTAACAGTTTTTCAGTCTGCCTGCTATAAGTTCCAAAAAAAACACACACACTTTCCACTAATTTTAAGCGTTTAGTAAAGTCCAGTTCAGAGATGTGCCGCGAATTGTCCGTGTGCCGGTGTTGCTTGTATTGTCACATGGCATGTATGTTTAAATCGCAAAATTTTATGTGAAAAGAGTCATACAGTAATATTCTAAGCGATATTTAATTGTTCCATGAAATAAATAAATATTTTAAACTTTTTTTTTAATTTATACATTTGATTCGTAAGATTTGACTACAGATACCCACGTACTATATATTTAGTCAATGCTCGATTTCTAAGTGACATTAGATATTTTAAATTAGGTGTTATCTAAGGAAGTTTTTTCTTGGTAATCCGTGCCGATCTTTTAGGAGCGTAAATATCAAAGGTATTAATTAAAAAGTTACTAAAAGCTTCCACCTTGGCATTTATATCTGGTAAATAATATATTAGATTAAAGGAATAGTATTAAGATTTTCAAGAAAAGCAGGCCTATTAAAGTTTTTAAAATCTCTATATGTGTAAATGAAGGGCTCTGGTTTCAATACTTTAAGGTTTAGCTCGCATTTAATAAAAAAATTATCTGAAAAATCAGAGTTTTGGTCAACATTTAGAGTACATTTTAGATTAACATGTGAGCAAATAAACAAATCCAAAAGAGTCTCCCCTGCCAGACCCAGGTGAGTTGGTTCGTTCACCATTTGCTCTATGCTAAGAGACTCTAAAATGGATGAGAAGCATTTAACATCTTTGGATCGTATTTATATTAAAATCTACCACACACATAAAGTTGTCACATTTTGTTAATAAAGTTGACACATTTACCTCAAATTCATCTAGAAAGCTATTCAGATTACCAGTAGGAGGCCTATAATAACCTCTCAAATAATGTATATTATTACCAATTTTATATTTTATCCAAATTTGTTCCGAGTGTACGCTATTACCATAATTAATTATTTGAAAATTAATAAATCCCTTTCCATAGAACAATATTCCATCTCCCCGCCCAGTAGTACGATCTCGTCGTATTAAATTATAATTTGGGATTTGAAGAATCTCAAATAACAATTTTCATTTAATAAGTTTAGTATTATGTTTATAATAAGTGATGCGAGAATAGGTGGTACAAAGTACTTAAGCCTATTTATTCTTTGGATTAAGGCATTAAACATTTACTTTTTGACACAAAAAGGTAAAATGTTTTGGTTTGTTTTCAAATTATATAAATTTCCTTTTTTTGGGTATTGAGATTTATTTATTTTCCCAGGGTCGAAACATTTTAAGGTCTTTAGGTATAATACCAAAACAAATCCAGGGTAAGAATTGATAATTAAATTATGTTCTTTTGAGTATTGACTTATTAAGTGCAGTTATGGTTATAGCTTAGGTGTCATCAGCATATTCAGAATTCCTTACATTTGGTAAATCAACAGTGTATATTATTAGGAGAAGTAAAGGATCTAGGATTGACCCTTGTGGTACACCGAATCAATACGTTTAGCGTCACAGAAAATATTATTAAATGACAAACACAACATTATTAAAAACATAGTACGAATTTTACAATGAACAATCGATACCATCAAATTCTTTTGAATAATCGAGATTTTTATTTATCAGTTGTTGGCGGGTTAAATGATTTCCTTACTTTGTGATTTTGCTGTTACATCTTTTAAATTTAAAACCCAAATACTATACCTATAATTAGCGCATTTTTTTAAAAATCTTAAAGCAATACATGGCAAAACTTGTAGAAAGAAGTAAATATATCTTGCATTATTTGTCAATTGTAAAATTTTGTTTGTTTGTTTTGGCAGTGTATAGTATTTCCATAATATTTTATTTTCAATAACATGCGATTGAGGGGATACCACGCATGTTTTTGTCAATTTTGGGTAGTAACATCATCATGGGTCTATTTTAAATTTAATGAATTAACATATTGTAGTATAAAAATTTGATTATTTTCTAAAAGTTTTTTTTTTAATTTAGTAGATTTAGTTATTTTTATATTTAATTTTTTTTTCTAGATTTTAGGCAATTTATATATCTATTTTTTGTGAGAAAATCCAGCCTAGAATTAAATTTGAATTATTTCAAGCAAGTAAAGTAATAATAAATATATAAATAAAAATAAATTGTAATATATTTTAAACAGATAGGACACCCAACTACACGAGATACAACAAAATTTTACAAATAGTTTAATAACACAAATAAAAAAAAACACACTCCCAACTATTAAAGGCGATAGACCCATCCTTAAAGATCTCTTTAAAAACACGTCGAAGGTAATACAAAAACAGCCCAAAATTTTTTTTATTTGGGTACGGCCCCGTAATTCTCAAAATCAGTGGGATAGAGAGAGATACACAATCACTTGCACAGCCTAAAGTAGGAATCGCCAGAAATCATGTGTTTTATCTTTGTTGAATAGACTGGCTAAAAAGAGTTGAGAAGTCTGTGAGTGCTGGGAGTGTTTAAAAGGTTTTGTAAGATGTTTGGATTTTAGTCCGTGATCAATTTTTTGATATTATTTTCTTTCTAAAAATTGAAGTTTTCGAATGAAAAATAAAAAATAATGTAAAACATGTGGTTTTACGTACATTTAAAAGGATTTCATAGATAAATTATATAAAAATTTGCCATTTAAACATGTATATCTGGCGACAATAAATACGACATAGGCGCATGAACTATTTAGTTCTGCTGAACTATGAACTATTTAGTTCTGGCATCTGCGACACATCAAAGATTCTAATAGATCTCTGAACTGGACTTTAAAGTAGAGCGAAATTAATATTTGAAACCAGATTCAAATTTTAAATTTCCCGCTATTGTGAAGTCACAAATCCAATCTCTATTCCGGTTAGTACTACTCCTCGACGTTCAGAGGGCGCGACATTAAGTCGATGGTTAAGAAGTATTAATTTACGCTTAGTGACGTACGCGTTCCAGTGTGAGCAAATTTTGACAAACAGTAGGGGCAGACAAATTTTACTTTAATTCTAGATTTTTCTTCATTTTATTATTGTCAGCATGCTCCACTCTTTGCTGATTTATCTTATTGGATATAAGCATAGTAAAGGCGTAAAACTTTTATCAATTAATTAGGAATATAGAAGTTAGGAAATATTTACCAGCTGCAGGACCCTTTATTTTCTGTCCGACCCAGACCGCTTGATGAGACCTTAGAAGCCAAAAGCAGTCTTAACAAAAAAAATTGAGGTATTTAATAATTCTTTATAGAATAAATTTAAATACAAGTAACTCGTTGAGTATATAATAATGAGCTTAATAATCTATTTAAGTTAAAACCTAAAATTTATGCCTAAAGGTATTAATTCCCATTAAGTTCACATAAGCCGGAGGGGTGGCAACGCAACCCACCGAAGTGCTTTTCCAACATATCGGAAAGCAATATTCCAGACAAAGGAACTCTAAAGCGCCGGCAAGGGCTTGCAGTGCCTAATTGTTGTCCAAAGTTAGTTTGTGAAGTGAAGTTTCTTGCAAGGTGGTGTTGTAAATGGTAGTAGTAGTTCTCGTAGTTTGTTAATATGCTGTTAAAGCGACGAGAGCAAGAAAGTGTGTGCTTTACCTATCTCTTGAACGGGTTTGAGGTTTAACTTATGTTTATTTATGATTATTATAAAGGGAGTCCCTTTAAAGGAATATCTAAGGATTTTGTGTTTCTTTTTCAATTAAACTCTGGGAAAACTGAGAAAATGCAGAAAGTTTGTTTCGTAGGAAAGTCATACCAATTTTCTGCATGCCTTCCACAAAAAATTGCTGATATCTTAACAAAATTGACCCGAGTCAATTCACTAAAAGCAGCTAAGCCCCCTTGTTATTCATATGATGCCTAAAGTAATTTATTACTCTTTATTACTGCACAGACTTCCCCTCTCGTAAAGTTTGCTATTTTATGCCACAAGTCGGACGTTTTTCCCTAAATAACTTCTAGGGTGGTTTATGTACTTCAGTATAATGTGTATTTTTCATAGTTACTTGCATCTTTTACCCTTGAAATGATCTCGTTATCTCTTCGGGATTAAGTGAGATGAGATGACTCGAGATTTTTTCTTGTACAAAATTTAAGAACTCCGACCCCATTAGATTAAACGGACCGAGAGATGACTATCGGAAACATGTGTAACCCTATTCCATAATTAGCTTGACGGTCAGCTGAACATTCACCGAAGAATTTTAAAAATGTTTAAAACAAAAGGTTAACCAAAACCATAAAATAACTTTAGGCAAGGTGGGCCTATAATCTGATCAATTTAGATCGTCATCGGTGTATTTTAAAGTAAGAATTTATATATTTTGCATAATTTTATTAGATAAGTTCTCATGGGTAGAAATGCCATTCTAATTCCGTGATAACTCGTTACGTCTCGCGCCGTTCTGCTTACAAAGCATCTTTTACGAATAAAATAAAGAGGGATGAATAATCAAAAAGTCCTTCGGATCCCCGGGGATCAGCTGGTTCAGAGAATAATCCGTTTTTCTTGTATATTTTCATCTGATTGAACTGCCAGTCATTCGGAAACCTCTTGAGAAAATTATCTGCTGGCGATATTAAAAGTTTTACCGTGGAAAGTTTTTAATGCATTGAGAGGGATTTTGAGTGAGAATTTGTATGGTTTGAACAAATTGTATAAATTAATATTTAGAGTCTATTTCTTCTCAATTTTAGCTCTTTTTTAAGTATTTGTACTATAAAGAATACAGAAAATATGCAGGAGTTTTTATGAAGAATTTTGGTCTTAAATAGTTTGCATTTATACATGACCTATTCAGCCTTAGATAGTTTAGCTTAATGCTTGATATAATATTAATTTAAAATTTTTAAGTATAGATCATCCATTAAAAAAAAAAAAGTTCCTATGAACATATGTCTTAAACGTCTTAACTTTTGAGATACAGGGTGTTAAGGTTTTCAAAAAAAATCAGTTCTTTAATAATAATTTAAACAATATTGTAGACATTTTTATGAAATTTGGTACATTTATTCTATGCATTAAGACGCATTTTTTGATATGCAAAAGGAAATATTCTCTCTGCCAGTGGCGTCGCTACAGGCCTTCTATTGAATATTTTTAGTGAAAAAAATACTAATCGACGAACAAACATTTTCACACCGCATCAGATTTTTAGGGAAGTAAAATTGTTTTTACTTTTTTTAGCAAAAACCATGCATCGGACAAAAAAAAACCAAGAAATTAAATTTGCTAAAAATTGATTGGGGATTTTAAAAAATATTTTTATTTTAAGAAAAAGCAGTAGCGTAGTATTTTTTTTACTAAAAATATTCAATAGAAGACCTGTAAGAACGCCACTGGTAAATATAATATTTTTTTTTTGTACACGAAAAAATGCGTCTTGATGCATAGAATACATGTACCAAATTTCATAAAAATATCTACAATATTATTTGAGTTATTATTAAAAAACTGATTTTTTTTTTTAAACTTTAACACCCTGTATTTCAAAAGTTAAGACGCTTAGGACATATATTCATGGAAACATTTTTTCTTAAAATGAGTCCAGAAATCACCCTCTTAAATACTAGCACGTCTTTAAGAAACACCCTGTACGTAGCGTCAGTATTATAGCGTTTTTCTCGTTCGTTAGGTGTGAATTACAACAATCGAAAATAATTAAGGAATTTATTTACACATTTCACTACAAAAACACGCTTATTTAAGACTACTAGAGATATTTATTTTTATTGTACTATTTAAATTTCGCGCCAATGTACCGATCTTTACTTCACTGAACGGACAACTGTCGGCGATACGGCTCCTTATATACTTGGCAGTACGCTGTTCCGGAAGATTACCGCTAAGCTTTGAGACTTCGTGCTCTTGTGTGATTCCGGAATGACGTAGAATCAACTGGTTTCTCGGTGTTTACAGTATGTTACAGCCTATTAAGATCTAGACTAGAGACACTTTATGACTCAAATTGCTACTCTTTGGAGTTTAAAAATCCTATTTGCTTAAGGACTGTATCCCCAGGTACTTACCTGCTTACCATAAGTATAGCATAGTCATAATGAAAGGGACATAGTAAAAAAAAAAATTCAAAAATCATTCTAATATTTCTCAACAGGTATGGTATAATTTAATTTGTTAGCCAGTTGGTCAACATGTAAATAAATACTAATGTTTTATCAAAATACAAAACCGTATCTCAATCCCTATATCAAGTTCACCTGCAACACACTCTATATCAATCTTCCCAAGACCAAAAAGATTTTTTTCGTAGTATTCGAAGATAACCTTATTATATTACACCATAATTGAATATGATTCAGGAAATGTTTCATTCCATTAACTAACAGTTTTAGGTCTTTGTAAGGATGTTTGAGTCGTCAGCAAGGAGGAATAACTCATTATACCAACAGAAGATTCGGTGAGATTAAAATATATTAAAGAAAAGAATAACTAAAGTAGGCTAGATAAAAGGCCTTCAGATAAGATTTACTGCATGCTTCTGTCAGGAAGTTATATAATAATTGAATCGTGAATTTCGAAAAGGACTCATCTCGTTGAGATGGGTCCTTTTCGTAATGCATTGCGACGCGTTTAGTAAATGAAGCGAACCAAAAAGGGGATTTCTTATTTTTATAAGATGTGAATTATATTGGAGTATAGGCATCGTAAAGTTTGCTTGTTTCAGTCGCTTTATGACAGTTGCTTGGTGTACGTCACGTTTGTCATTTGAATAAGTAAACAATCACATATTTTGGGTACTGTTTTGTTCAACGTTACTAGTTTTTTTCTAAACAATGAGTGAGTCTAGTAGTTCGGACGAGGCAGATACAGGAGTAGAGAAAAAGAAGCGAGGAGTAAGAAATAGTGAAATGTATTAAAATGTAATCATCAAAAAAGCCAAAGTTAAGGGACTTGCACACACAAACCACGTAAGTAAAAATATTCCTTGTAGGAAATCTGGGCCTAGTTGTAGGTAAGTGTATACCTATGTTCTATTACATAATTAAAAAATAATAGGAGATGTGGATAGAGGTAGATAAATAATGTTATTTATTTAGTAGGCAGATATTATATGCAATATATAATAAATACAAAAATTGTTTTGTGAAAAAATAGTTTTATCTTTGTAAGTGCATTCGAAAATGTTTCGATCTTTCCGATGATGCCAAAAAAGCAATATTAAATCGCATAAATGGTTTTAATACCAAAGATGAACGGGACATATATATTCAACGATTGATGGAGGCGTTCCCTGTGAAGGATACTTCTAAACGTCAAGAAGATAAAATTAGTAAGCCAAAGAGTTACTCTTATAAGTATTTTATCGAAGCAGATGGAAATAGAAAAGAAGTATGTAAAGTAGCCTTTCTAAACTTGCATGGTGTTACCGACAAAAGAATAAAGAGAATTCGACTACTAAAAATTGCAAATAAAAGCCCCCACGATATGCGAGGAAAATCTGCCGGGTTTAGAAGCAATCTAATGCCCGTAGAAACATGTGCTTTAATTCACAACTTTATCGAGTCAATTCCTGTTAAAGAAATTCACTATTCAAATAACATTGTAAAAAAAATACTTATCTGTTTTGAATGTGACAACATTGCATGAGAGATTTTCGGCAAAATATCCAGAAAGCAAAGTAAATTATCAGTTTTTTAGAAATGATTTCAATATAAATTTTGACTTGGCATTTGGTAGGCCACAAATTGATGTGTGCTCAAAATGTGAAGAAATTAGCGTTGAGCTGAAGAATCCCCATTTAAACGATAATGCCAAAAAAGTCGCCAGTGCGGAGCTAATCATACATAAGCGTAGGGCATCAAAGTTTTTTAATAAAGCCAAAGCTATTACCACAGTGTAACAATCAATAAGTTGAAATCTATATACTTTGCTATTACAGAAAAATGTAACGAGAACGGCAGTACCATTTTCGGATTGCCTTTCGATTATATGCAGAATCTGCCACTGCCAGTACTTCCAGTCCAAGAAGTATTCTATTACCGCCAACTTTGGGTATACGAATTCTGCGTACATAATATTCCTATCACGAGGGCCAAGCGTTGAAGGGACCAAACGAAGTAGCTTCCTTTTAAATGACTTTATATGTAAAAATGTTTCTGAAAATATTACAAAATTACATTTATTCTGCGACGGATGTCCTGGGCAAAATAAAAATAATACCATAATAAAATATCTTATCGCTTTGTCACTTACTCCAAATTTAAAAGTTTTTCTTTATTTTCCCCAAAGAGGTCATTCCTTTAATGACTCTGATAGAGAAGAGACTCTGAAGATTAGAAGAGAAGATCGTTTATTTACTCACGAGCAGTATACGAATTTAATACTCAGTAGCACTAAAACAGAAAAATTTTGTGTAAAAATGATAACTTATACCGATATTATTGATTTCAAGGCATGGTGCAAAGTACACTTTAAAGCAAAACCGTTATCAAAAAGATGCTATGAAAAAAAAGTTGATAAAGAAAACAAAATATCTTTTCAAGTTTCAACTTTTTATGAATTTGACTTTAATCCAGAAAAGCCTGGAGAAGTTTTATGCCGCCCCTTCATTGACTGAAAATTGATACTGAAACTTTTAGCCTTTCAAAAACTAAAGGTATTTGTGCTAATCTTCCTACTATTGAAGACTTTCCATGCTACTCCTCAAAACTGCCAATAAATAACTTAAAAATGACTGACTTGAAAAAGTTGAGGCAGTATATACCTGCAGAATATGAAGACTTTTACGTATTTTGAGCTGGCCGACTACTGACAAAAAAGCAGGAGCTGATATCGAACAAGACTTTTAGCAGTGTTACTTTTTATTTGTTATTATTTTCCAAATAAATTAACAAAAAAAAATGTTTATCTTTAAGGATTTTTTTTAGTTTTTTGTATCTTTCTTAAAAAAATAAAGTTGAAGTTTCTTTATTAATGTTCTTGTGATTATATAACCTCTCAAGTGGTGCTTAAATTTCGAAAACGGCTCATCTCGGAAAATTCTAAAGTCTATTTTTTCCATGTATACTTATTTGAAAAGAAAAAAATTTGGCAAGGTTTAGATGTCAAACAAAGGTTATGAATATTAGGAAAATTCATATTTTCGTAGTTCAAATCTGTCAGAAGCAATTCAATTTTTAGCTTTTCCTGGAAAATTACGCTTTCGCGAGATAAACCCTTTTCGAAATTTATGATTCAATTATAACATTTAGCCCATAACATCCATAGAGCTTCAACTTTAAAATTAAGACTTTGATATACTGTCGAAGGTCTTGAAGTAGTCACATAGAATCATATTAACATATTAACCATCTTCAAAGCCCCGAACTATATACTACACTTTAGAAAAAATTGCTGCTACTGCACACTTTTGTCGCCGGTACTGTACAATTTTCAGTTTTTAGGACTCTTTAAGCACTTAAAATTTCCGATTTCTATACATGTACAAATTTAAAAACGATTTTGTCTATCTATGTACCAAATCTAGATCTAGATACTAAATCTATGACTTATGGGGGCCTACCACTTCTGAGCTTGAACTTTCCTACTTTTTTTCTGTATTAATATTTCATTTATATACTGCGTTCTACATTTTTTAAAACTGGTTTTTCCAGCCTAAAAATATATAATTTTATTACACAGAAAATACATAATTTAATCACCATCTTTTATGATGCATTAGACAAAGGTGGAGATATAGCTAAGATAACTTAACCCTTTTACTCTTTTCTATTTCGAAATTTAGTAGAAACATTAATATCTGGATCATTTAGAAATAGATACGAAAATTGTACACAGTTTACATAATAAAAAATATAATTTTATTAATATTCCTTATAATACATTGAACTGAAAGAAGAATATATGTACATACATATAAAAAAAATATTTTTTTATTTTTCATTGCCATATTTTAACCTATAATTTTGATTCTATCTGTATTAGTGCAGTCTTTATCGAAGTGCGAATAATATGCATTTAAGTTATGCCATTATTTACCACTTTTAAAGTTCATGTTAAGAGCAATAAAATATTGAGAGAAAATGTTTAATCATTAAAAAAATATTTGATCGTTTTATATTTCTGCTTTATACCCTAACTAGATGAAAGATTTTTTATTACAACAGATCTAGTATTATAATGTACAATTTTCAGGCCTATTGTACAATTTTTAGAATTTTGTACACTTTAGACTTAAAATTTACTATCTATACATTATAAATTCGAAAGTAAGGGTTGGCTCTTCAAAATCAAACATATTTATAGCAACCTCAGGAGTATCAGAAAAAAGTAATTTGACTACTCTGCTGTTTTTGAGCTTCATTGACTCCCTGCTAGATTACCTCTTTAGCCCAAGAAGAAGAAGAAGAAGACTGTGTATGCCTATAGCAGGATTTGGACCGGTGTGTGATATGGTTTGATGGAATTAAAATGGCACTAAATATTAAAAAAAAATGTTTTCTTTTCACTTTTTTATTAGAAAAATAATGAGTCCAATAATAAACCAGTATTATATTGAAAATTCTCAAATAAGTCAAGTTACTGAGGTTAAAGATCAGATCTTTTGGAAAAGGAGTTTTGTTTCAGTAAAATTTTATAGTCATTTTTCTTTTAAGCACTGAGGTTTCTCATTAGAATCACTAAGCATTTTAAAATCTCCACTATAACAAGAATATATGATGCAATAACTACGCTCCACCTTGATTATGCTTCTCAAATATGGGCGCTTTTAAAATCTGTATACATAGATCAATCAGAAAAGCTCTAAAACGATTTCTGCAGTATCCCAATGTCATATACAGGGTGTCCCAAAAATCAACGATAAGCCGAAAAAGGGCAATAGACCTGGCTCAGGGATTCAAAAAAAATACTAAAAAAAATCTATCTTAAGTACTTTTAAAATTATAGGCATTCATAGAAAAACCGAAAAAAATTGACACTCCCTGTTGATCTTTTTAGTACTGTGGCTACAAATTTTTAAATTTCTTGATAATTTTTATTTTAATATAACCCTGAATAACCCGCAATAAATTACAAAACTAAATTCAAACAAAACTCTTTACATTTTTACGAAATTATCAGATTTTTACGCAATTTGTGTTGAAAATTGTGTCTTTTGACCATTATTTCCCAAATTCAACTAACTGTTCTGGAAAAGAAAATTACTTCACTGTTTGGTAAGTGATTTCAAAAGTTGGAGTATCTAATCTAGATTTCAAAATGGTAAGATACTTGCTAGATTATTGATCCAATAGATGTGTATTTTTATTTTTTTTTAGTATATAGTCAAATGCCGCCACTTTATTAATTTTTTCCAGATAAAATTAACCTATTTAAAAAAGGAAACCGGTTAAAATACGGCAAATTTGATAAAAGCCGCTAAACTGCGGAATCATATTATTTTTAATTCGGACCAAAATCTAAAAATTACCAAAATAATAATACATTATGGGTGTCTTCGGTATGTTTGTTGCACGAAAATAACAGATTTAGTTACAAGAAAAGGTAAAAACAGTTTTTGTCAATTTATTTTACGCATATTACCTAACATTTCACGTGACTAAAAAAATATAGAGTGAATTCGCCACTTTAGAGAAGGCACTCATGACCACAGTCAGCCACACTGGGGACAAGGCTGAAGCTGTAGAGTGACAAAACACAGTTGACAACAGAACTGGTAACACCTAACCTCACCTCAGTTGTCACCTATTTGTTGACAAAACTAATCGAATACAGGGTTATTCTTATGACGTTATTCTATTCATGTCCCATAGTGAGTGATTTAGTGCGTGATAACACCCTCTTCGTGATAAAATTTGGCTTTCCGCCACTTTTAGTGAAAAATATATATCCAAATCCATCTATTTTGCAAAAAACCCGACCATTTTTCGTTAGTTTTAACAAAAGCCGCTAAATTGCAGAATTACCGTAAAGTTTTCCATTAGCAATAAATGTTTAAAAATTGTAAGCTATAGAATTTTTAAACATGACATTGAGAATTGACATTGATAAGCATTGATTTTAAACAATTGTTGTTATAGTATCATGTACAAAAGGTAAAAATCAATGCAGCAGATCCTATTTAGGTAATTAATGTTTTTTATACATTTTAACGAGTCTTAGGGCCGTAGTGGCGTAGTGACGCATTTTCGGACATGGGTTCCTATACTCAAATGGATTCTTCTGTTGCACTAAACAACCCCCAGAAGTTTGATCCCATAGTTCTGAAACACACAAAGCTAAAGGAAAAAAAATACAAATATAAACAAATAAACATAAAAAAATACTGAGACAAAATACACACAAAGTAAATAGGTACATAACAAAACAAAAATACTGTACAAATTATCAGATTGTACAATTTGGTCGAAATACATAAATAAAATAATTTTTATATACAAATATACACACAATTATATGTATAAAAAATTATATGTATTTTTAAAAGGGTCGGCAAGATATTTATGATTCTGAGGTCATAGTACTTCAATTATACATGTTATTTATTATTTTAATTTAAAAACATTTTTTACATAACATAATTTAAACAAAAGCATATTATAACGATTTCTAAGCCAGTCTTCGTCAAGTGCTTTACCATTCACTTATTTATTCGGTTCACGTAAATACGCACTGCATTAAATACCCACTTGGAGATAAAGTTGGATTGGGGAAGCCTAAAACCAATTGTTTAGATATTGTCGGATTCTATTTCCTCCTCGATTTCGGTTTGGGGAGTTTCCCCAAAATTTGTCCATCACTATTCCGTTCGCGTAAGAACTTTAGATTAGTAGACAAAATGCAAAGCGATGAAATATTGCTGTAAGGGGCATCGGAAAATGGAAAATTATAGAATACGCTTATATTTCTACTTAATTGATAAAAAACTAGTTATTGAGCAACTATTGCTAATTAAGGCTAAGGTAAGGCTTTTGATGTTTCTCAGTGTATGAAGAGTTTTTTGCAGAAAATTTCATTACACGGGAGTTGATTTAATGTATTGGTTTATTAAAGGTTTTCAGAGCCATAACGTTGGTCTAACCTATCAAAAATTTAATTTCGTCGCCCCCAACACGACCGAATTGGCCGCAGTTCCAGCCTTAACTCAATTTTTCGCTTAACGTAATAAAATATCAAACCATCCCCGTTGCAATTTCTCAAATTCTCTGCATGACCGATGGAGCACGCATTTCTATATATGAAGGGGACGTTTCCTCCACGCTTTCCGACTAACCAGATATACCGGGGTGATTCCGTAACTATAAAACCTGATAAATGAAATAAATTCTTAAATGTAGTGCAATTTCAGTCATCGGAGCCCGCTAATTTAACTCAACCGGGCTTATTAAGGTCAAGTACGGCGTTTCGTAGCTCCTGCGGAAACACTTTTTAAGTAAAGCGCTAAAACTGGAGTGTTATCAGAAGAGAAAATTCATTAAAACCGAGTTAATTACCGCGGGATCTTTGTGAGTTGGACGGGAAACTTACCGCCAAAAATTTAATTAAAAAAGCCACCTTATCGGACTGATATTTTAAATTATGACCGTAAAAAGGAATTTTCGTAAAAATCTTAAAGTCATAAAGTTTTTTCACTTATATTATGAATATTTTTTAATTGTAGTAGTGAAGCAGTTTTTTTGCAATTTTGTTTTTTTTTGAATTTTTGAAAATTTACTAACAAATGTATATACAGGATCAAAATGTTAATGTCAGAATGTGCAATAATGAAGAAATTATGATCAAGAATTAAACTACGATGCCCAAATGAGATGCCCATATGAGCCTTATCAAGTTAGAGAGTCAAGAGCTTAATAACATAAAAAAGGATACAAACCCATAAATAACAACATGATTTTACACATGTTCTATTCCAGACAACATACATGTGCCCTATGGACACCAAAGGTTTCGTCTTTTTAGGAATATAAACGTTTAACGAACATCCATTAATTTCTTTAAAAAATTAGCATAGGACCACTGAATAAAATTGTCCACTGCAAACAATTGCTCCAAAAATTGTCAATGCAAACGAAGATATCAAATAGCATGTCCAATGGCCTTTTAGATAAAGTCATCCAATGTAGCTCCGTCTTTTGTAGCACGCAGGCATATGCTGATGATACGTAAGTCTATTTTTCTTTTAATCAGGAAAGGATACAGGAGGCGGCGCAAAAAGAAAACAAAATCAATTTACTCTCTTTTCAGCATAATCCTAGATTAAATAGTAAAAAAACGAAATTATTATATTTTGGGAATAAAGCTAAGAGATAATTTGTCAAAGACAATTTAAATTTAAATATTAATGGCTCAATTTGTTTTTTGTGCCTACTGCAAAAAATCTGGGCGTAACAATTAACGAGGATCATAGATTTCATGAACACGTATTACATATTATTAAAAAGGGATTTTATGTCCTTTAATTAATATTTAATAATAGGCATATTTTAAAATTTTCTTTAAAATTTTTTTTAAGTGATAGCCTTGTTGTTGTTTTTATGGCCCCTGCTTAACCGCTATTGACAAATATAAAATACAAAAGGTACAAAATGAGTGCTGCAGAGTTATTTATGGAATTCGCAAATATGACCATGTTTCACACTTAATATCTGAAAGTAACTGGTTAAATATGGAAATCGTCGAAGACATCATCTATTAGATTTTGTTCATAAGTTGGTTAATGCCCCTGAATCCTAAAAACTTTAAAATCTACATTTTTACCTAGGACAGCTATACATAATAGAAATGTAAGATACCGGCATCGCTATACTATATACCACAACATAAAACTGCTATGTTTGAAAGATCATTTATATATAACGCTATCAGCATATACAATTTAATACCGGATAATTTTAAAACTTTTAATATCAACAAATTTAAATTTAAGTCGCGACAGTTCTTTATGGACATACAAACAAATAGACAATGAACTATGAGGCTAACTGCCAGTGGGAGATTTCGACCTGTTAATTTAATTTATTTAATATCGTTGGTCATTTTAATATTTCTTTTCTTCATTACCTTAGAACAGCAATATATAGCCAGGAGTTGGCAAAATGGTGGGTATAACAGTGGACTAACAAACCATTAAATGGACAATTCTCAAAAACCGTCAAAAGCCAAGCTTCAATTTTTAGTGAAATTAAAGCACTTCACAGCAGAGAATATGATAAGCATATCTTTAAAACAACACCAAATGCTGACCCTGTAATAAAGGGGAGGAACATATCAGCATATTATATCAAAATACCCTGAGTTAGCAAAACATGAATACCTAGAACAATATAATAAAGTATTGAAGTTACATCATATACAGTAAAAACTATGTTACAGAATGCAAGGAAAATTGATATAAACACTAACCATCAGACGGGAGCACAACGAATGACACCATTATCTTAGTCGATCCACTAGGTTGATACTGGCAAATAATTTTAATAATATAATAAGGAACGATAAGCATAGAACACGCAACATACTAGATATAGCCATACCATGCGATAATAATCTAATAAGAAGTAAAGAAGCAAAAAATATGTTAAAATACAAAAACCCAACAAGAGATATAGCAAGTATATTAGCTATTAAACTAGATACGGTACTAATATTAGTATAAGCACCAGAAATAGTATCTACAAACCATATAAAAATGTTTAAAAAGTTCCTAGTGGCCTGAATAGAGCTATTCTCTAACAAATTGCATTAAATGACAACACATATTATACGAAAAGTTTTGTAACTAACGAAATGACCCCAGGAACTAGGTAAGCTCTCAATCAACGTACTCCAGTGCATATTAAGAATTCAATAAGAAGGTAAGAAGAAGAGGAGAGTAGAAGAGAGCCTAACTAAATTAAAAATACAAAGAAACAACTACATAGAACTTTTACGAATTATCATCCTAAACACTTAATAGCAAGAAATTTTTAAATAAGTTAGGGCGAGCCTAATCCCTATGATACTTCATATCCTGGATAGGTGATGGCCAATACATTTGGAATTAACCAACTCCAAAAGGAAATTAAGACACTGCTTATTAAGCACAAAAATCAACAGCCAAGTAGTGCGGAAAGAACAATGCTACCATGATGTGAGGGTGAAATAAGGCTTGCAGACAGTCAGTCCAGAAACCCTCTAGAATATTTTGTTAATTATCTTAAGTAATAAACCACCAATATTTTCTTTCTCATAATAATAAATGTGCCTACTTTAGTATTCCCCTTTTCTTTTATCCTAGCCACCAAAAAGCCCCAATAGTCCATTTAGGAAATAAAAAACCGTTCTCCCCCGCGTATAAGTGCTACTTTAATAATATATCCGCACCCTCTTTTATTAAAAAAATCCAGTGAACTGTGACCAGTGTAATTCTTCACACTGCGAGTGCCACGATTAATTTTTTTTTTTATTACGGGGGTAATACGAATAATAGGCTAATTTTGAATTTTGAAATAGAATTTCGTTTGATTTTTTTAGATGGCCCGGAATATTTTTTTAGATATATGCCAAACTATAATTCACTTATCGAAACAAATTATTCTATTAAATTACTCCTATGGTGAACTAAATAACTCGTAACTTAAGTCACTCGTTGGGAGATATGTTCCGAAAAATTTGTTTTACATTTTATGGATAAATTCTTATAATATCTCGTCAAATGCACTTTATGATAAAATGGCAAACATATCACAAATAAAATAGAAAGTTTTAAGATGGCTCAAAAGCAGTTTTTTTTCTCGGAAAAAACGAGAAATCCGGTACGAGTCCTTTGCCGTAAATTAAAATGATATATATATCTGTAACCATATTTTTGTTTCTATAGTAAGTAGGAGAGTAAGCCGTTATTCTCAATTTTTACAGTAAAATTATTTCTTCTAAATATTTTTTGCATTTTCTAAGAATATAGTAACGAATATAATAGATTTTAGCAACAAAGAACAGCCCTAACTAAAATCTTTAATTTTTTGGCTGTAGTTTAGATCCGTAAAAATCAACATCTATACTAATGGTTGAATTATTAATGTTGTCTAAATTATTAGTACTTCTAGACAATAAATAATACAATTAAATAATTGTTCCAGGCAACTAACTTTTAACAACAGCAACATCTCTGAAATAAATATTTATTTCAGGCATAAGTTATAGTTAAGTTTGACCGCTTAAGGAATAGCAACTCAACATAATGATCTTAATTAAAATTAAATCTGTCTTAGTAAAGTTAATAACTACTTAGTTGAACACCGATTTTTATATGACTAAAATAACTTAAAATTGCTAAAACTAATACTCAATTCGGGCAATTCAGGAAAAAATTTTAGTGTTTTTATAGGCAGTTAACTAGAATATCCTCAGAAATTAACGTAACTTAAGAATACACTTCTTTCTGGAATACACTTACGCTAGGAACATATTTTATTTATTAAAAAAAAATGAATTTATATTCAAAAAATAAAAAAAATTGCCAAAGAAAAAAACAAAATAACACTCATTAAATTGTAATGTTGATTTTCTAGCAAATAGCTATGCTTTTAGATTTTAATAGAACCAATACATAAACTCTCTTTAAATAAAAAAGACTTATGCGATTTAACCTTAGAAAATATATTTTAATTTAAATACATCAAATATGTATTTATTTTCAATAAAAAAAAAACTCAGTGTAGATGCTAGAGGCAAAGCGAGGCATCGAACAGAAGAGAAAGGCGTAGGAAAAAGGCAAAAAAATAAATAAAGTGAGTTACATAAAAAAATATATCTCAGGATTCACAATTTAAATTAATTCATCCACAACCATCGTTAAAACAAAAATATCAACAATGCATACAGTATAAATTATACTTCTATTATTATATATTTGAAGGTAAAAAAAACATTTATATCAAGGAATTATGAATGCGTATCATGTAATTGGAAGTTCTAAAAGAAACATTTTAATATATTTAATTAAATCTATAAAAAGAGTAATTTTGTGCATAAGCAAATAATGATACCACATTGAATGGGCATAAAACTAAAAAATTGCGGCTCTATAGCGACATTAAATTGCTTTTTTAGGTTTAGTATAGACGATATTTTTGACTATTTTCCATATATAAATAAGAGTGAAGATTACGAAAAAATATGCGACCTCGGAATTAGATTCCATAAGCAAACCTTATGGAAGAATTTTGCAGTTTTTTTGCATAGAATTAGAAACTGCACTAGTAGTTGTGAATTATAATCTACATCCCAATAGTCAAAAAAAGATTGGAGTTACGCAAGGTTATCGTTCTCCACACAATAATAGAAAATTCTTGAAGAGCAAACAATACACTACTAAGTATGGACTTCTTAAAAAAGTATTTCATTTTGCGTGGAAAATCAATTATGCACCTAGATTAAGATCCCTTAGACAGACAAGCAATGCTCACTTTCTCATTTTATTTGGGCTAAGAAGCTTAACAATTTATCCTAAAATCTGGGCTTCATCCACTACTGATATATTTGTACTTTGGATTTCTATAATAAAGTTTGTCCTTTCTCTTCGCTAAGCTACTTTGAGTTAAATTTTATTGTGTCCTAGAAAAGAGCACATAATTTATTACCATTCAATTGTAGATTGTGATTTTCTGCATATTTAGAAACATTATCCAAATCAATATTAAATTGTGTTCGGAAAAGAGGTAAGAAAATGCTTCGTTTCGTATATCGAAAAAGTTTCGTATAAGTCAATTGTGTTTCCGTGTCAACCACATACAAGAACAACAATAAAGGTCTTAGAAGGTTACATAGTTTGATACTATATTTAATTTTGGACTTTTTTATTGGCAACTTTCACCTGACTCGCATTTACTGTCGTTTAATAATTTTCAAGATAAACAACAAAACTGATTAAAAAGTTATAAAACGCGATCTCTAATAGAGACTTAT
This sequence comes from Anthonomus grandis grandis, assembly GCF_022605725.1. NCBI lineage: Eukaryota > Metazoa > Arthropoda > Insecta > Coleoptera > Curculionidae > Anthonomus > Anthonomus grandis. The sequence continues at coordinate 22,421,417 of NC_065554.1, read as the reverse complement.
GTAATAATTTGGAAATGCTCCTTTCGTGTATTTCATTGATTCTTTGAATAAATATGTAAAGTTGCTTAAATTAATGACTACCAATTAAATCTAAAATTTGTTTAGTATTCCATAAATATCTTAATAATCTTTCACAGTGAATAAATGAACACTTAAAAATGCCTTTAGTGTTTAACTGCAATAATTTTTAAATACTTTTAGGACATCTTTCTGCTCCTCAGTATTCATTTAATGAAGAGACTCATAGAATAAAATGTAAAATTTTTAGTTTTTAGACTACTATTTTTTTTAGTTTTTATGGTCAAAAACAACCTACAGGTAACTGAAAACAAAATTAAAAAACATCTTAAAATAATATTTATTTAAGGATAAAATATAGATTGGTTTTTAGGTAATTTAAAGCAAAACTTGCAATTACTTAAATTAATTTGTGTTCTAGTAAGATAAGAGATCTAATTAATTTATTTGTTAAATAAAAACAGGAATTAAAACTACTGAAATTATTTTAAAAATTCCTACAAAATTTAAAATTACTATAAATTATAAAACGTTTATTCTAGACACTTAAGAACAAAAGTAAATTAAATAAGATAATATTAGGATAAAAAATGTCTACGAACTAATCTTTTTTAGATAGCTAAACATAATGGGAAAAATATGTATGTCTAAAAACTCTCTCTTAATCTTATTTAAGGTAATCTTTTTTTTTGGAAATAGCATTCAGGAATACTGAAATTCAGTTATTTCAGTCAGTAAAAATACATAAAAAAATTTGGTTTTTAAGTTATTAAAGAAACGATACGGGTAAAATAATTACTTACAAAAATTCATTATTGCTGAGAATAAATCTTATTCCAGGAAATTGAGAACAACAATACAAATAATTAAAGACTTATTTTTTGGACAATCTAATACGTACAGAAATATCTTGGACAAGTTTGGATGTGAAAACATAGCAGTACCTAAAACCCGTTAAGAAGGGATATCACGTGGTACCCTCAATTTCCTTAAAATGATGGTCAACTAATATTTTAAAATAGAGCTTCGAAATAAAACACATTACGTTTGAAGAAAAATACACAAAATTGATTTATTGTTACTTGAAAACTTAATAACTTAAATATATTATCGTACATTCTGGAATATTTATAGTCTTACTATGCATCATATATTAATGATTTGTGCTTGCAGAATTCCATATAATATTCCTAGAAGAATTACATTGCTATTAAGTGATAGTAAATATGAATGAATCCGCAAAACCTAGAGACAATTACACGGGAATAAGATTGAATTTCGAAGGGATTGTTTATAGCAACATAAAGTACAGGGCTTTAGTAAGTTACAGGTTCTTCAAATGCTATGACAGATTTATCCAAGAGCTTATTCAATAGCCTTGATGTAATACAAATAGTATGATAAAAATATTAGTATAGTATTTTAAGATAGTTATTAAATTAAACATTATTTAATAAAATACTTCATTTCAGGTATAATAGATTTTTTTATATATCCGGGATCTCAGGATTTATGTACTGACCTCTGAGGCCCCTTCTTCTTCTCAATATCCTATTTATATTTATTTTTTATTAAGACTTCAAGAAAAAAAACCAATTGATTAAATAAAATACCTTAATATACATCAAATGGCTGAATCTACTACAGTTATTAAGGTTAATAAAATTAAATATTAAAAATATAGACATTGTTCCCAAATGATGTTCTGTAAACATCTTTAAGATGTTTTAGTTATTAAACGAATATTTTCAACAAGTTCTGAAAATGTTATGCCGTAATTAGAGAACATATTTGCAAAAAAAGGAACTTCTACTTTCTCAAATGAACCGAAGACTCCTTTCTTGTAGAAAAGAATTTTCTGTCAATTATTTTCAAAATATTTATTCTATGAAGTCAAATTCGAAAAAATATGGTTTAATATCAAGTTACATTTAACACTGAGTTTCCCCTTAACAATGTTCTATAGAAACATTTTCATACACATATTCTCTACTATACTTCGAACAAACCAATCATCGACAAATCCTATATGCATCTGTATTCCAATCCGAAATATGCTCAAATATGTACATATCCCAATGTAGATTTCTTGCATTTCATTATGCCATCGGAAACTCTACAGCATCCATGATTCACGTTAATGCAACTCCTATACCCGTGCAACAAAACTTAGCGATGTAGCAATCCGAGTTACAGGCAAATCAGTGGGTTTAATTGCTGGATCTGGTGCAGTATGCATTTTGCTTGTTCTCAGCCGGATTACAACGTTCTAATCGCGAGTGAATTCGGATCTAACATAATATAATCCGAAATCGCGAATACCTTCGCAGTTGTTCCTATTTACCTTGTTTCAGATAAATCTTTGTTAGACAAATATGTGGGATTATAAATTTAAGTGACACAAGCCTGTTGGAAAATTGAAAAGTATGTTTACACTATGATAATTCAGTGATATTTTGAAATTTAAATCCATTTTTTACGCTCCTCAATAGTTTAGGTGTTTAAGTTATTATTAAATATACTTGGCGTTTTTATGAATTTATACACATTTTTTGTTACGTTGTAAATGTCGCCAACAAAAATGAGCTATCTTCTTTTATTTTTAAAATACAGGGTATTTATTGATGAAAAGTTGTATAGGGTCATGAAAATCTATAGAAGATCATGAAATTGCAAAGAAAATAAGATACAATGTACATATTTATTACTGTTAGGCAGTTCATGAATTAAAATAATTCTACTACTTGTACTCCAGATATATGTGCAAATTGCCCATATTCAAGCGTCAAACTAGCCATTCAAAGCAATTTAAAAAAATATCTCTTTAAAGCTGCTAAACCTTTCATTCTCATACAACATTAAGCAGGTCATTTGCCTTCCAAATTAGCTAAGCGACCCGAAAAAAAAATGTTAAAAAGCGAACCTTTCGACAAAAATTCCTCGATGTTGTTGAACTTGTGGTAAAAGAAAAGAGGACTGATTGCACCCTACCCTTCGAAAATATCCGCCCGCAGGCCTCCAGAGAAAATTGTGAGAAAGACAAAACGGCCTGATTAGAATTCAGAAGACATTAGTGACCTACCGGAGGCAAAATACAGTAATCCTTTCTGTGCTCGGGAATTAATTATATTTTGTTATTTCGTTATACGTTTTCCTCTGGGGAGATCTCTGCCTTGTTTTTGTTGTAATTAGACGTTTCTATTAAGAGAAAGAAGGTTTTGGATGAGAATTAGTTTTTTTGTTTTGGAAATATTGTATTTGCTGAATATTTGTTTATTAGTCAGAATATTAACTAAATCTCTTAGGAGCAAAATTTGTGTTATATAATAATATAAGTAATTTAAAATTTGTTTTGCTATAAAAAATAATATGATTTTTTAAAATTACAGGATTTAATTCTATAACTTAAAACTGCACTGATTCCTATTTTTCGACTAATATTAAGGAATATTCTATTGTCGAAGATTTATGGGTAAAAAGTATTTTTTTCTATGTATACCACATGTAGCATTCAAATGACACAATAGTAATTTTTTGAAATATTATTTTTAATACTAAAGACGAAAGAATAATTCTTCGTTCTCAGATGGGTTTTTTTTCATCAAAAAATTTATTAATATAATATGGAGAAAAGTGGAAGACAACTACAATGGTGCAATGAAATGTATCTAAAATGCAAACGTGATTTCATCTTATCAGAAGCAACCATCGAATATATTGATTTTCACCTATAGGGAGATCAATACCTAAGGTTCAATTGTTTGATTTGATTAATTCATGTGTGAATGTGATATTTGTGTAAAAAATGAAAACTGCTGCCAAAGTAGGAGGATTTAATCGCACTATATAAATATGAGTTAATTTGATGATCAAACGGTCTTTAGTACCACAGGTATTTAATCCTAAAGGCATCATCAGACACTACAGATAGATTATGAATTTAGTAGTTGATTCGTAGTGTGTTTGTCTTGCAGTACCAAAGTCTAATTTTAACATTAAAATATATGAAATAGTCTATCAAAGGTTTTATGATTTAAATGTGACTATTTAAAAAAAATTCTCAAATATTAGTAGTTTTTAAAGCAAATGGTCTGAAGTTTTGAAAAATCATGTCATATTATTTTTTAACGAATCATGTCATATCATGAAATAATCTAAATAGGGTACACAAAAAATGGCATCAAACCTATTTATTGTAATTTGCTTAATTATTTAGATAAAACAGTGGTTTTGATGACGGATGTAAGAAGCTCTTGTAAACCCATTACCTTAAGTGGTTTTAAAAAAATTAAGATAAGGTTTTTTTATTATTTTTATTTTTCGAATACTCAGGCCGGACATTGCATATTTTACTGATTTTCAAAAACTCACAGGTTTAAAAAGTATATAGTTGAAACGTATACTTAAGGCTTAAAAAACAGGTATGTAAAACATATTTTTCAATTTCTACAGCATTTTACTTTTAAATATCACATTAGTAATTTTGAAGAATATTTTTCCTTGAACTATCTATTAAGGATAGTTCCACTACGGGTCAATGTTAAAAAATGACCGCATTTTACTTTTGCTTAAATCAATTTTAAATATTAATTTTTTTAAATAGTTACAATCACTCCAGACAAAAAGCATCATTTTACATTATTGCTACTGATTCGTGGGTCTCAGATTTTTTCTTTGAGTTTTCCATGTCAAAAGAAAATGAGAAAATGGCATTGTTTTAATTTCTATCACATTCAAATATCGCCTTAAATCTGCATCAATGCATCATTAAGCTCAATATAGATTTAATCATTATAGCACCCCGATTTTTAATGATTCTAATGGTTTTTATAAAAAAAGGCTCTATAGAGTGTTTCCACCATTTTAAATGGGTTTTTATGGAAAAATAAATGTAAGAAACGAAGTTTTATTTCTGCTTTAGGTCGCGCGAGCTGTTAATAATTTGGGCCTATTTTTAATGGATAAAGAACTTCTTATAGCGTCTGTGTTTCAGAGAACCCGTATATGTGACGAGCGGAACAAATTTCATTGGAATCGAAATGTGATGTGATGTGATGTGATCGAGACAAATATTGGAGAGAAATAGACTTAGAAATGAAAGAAGATGGTAAGTATTAAAATGTTTATTATTGTAATGACGGAAAATAAAATAAATGTCATGGGTTGTTATTGCATATTATATGTCAACAGATTTTGAGAAAAATAATTTCCAAATATATCTCGAATGGTTTTCGCTTCATTTAGAGGCCTTCCTGTCATGTGTCTTTCTGTATTTCTGTCTTTCTGTATTCCATTGATACACCACTAAGATGCCTTTGAAATCCTTCCTTATCAATAATGGTGTTATGTAAAATGCAAATACATTTAATAATATTGTCTGCAGTCTCGATGTTGGTTTCAATGCATTTTAAAAGAATGCGCCATTTAACTGTAATTATTCCAAAAGTGCACTCTATGCACTTTCTAGCTCGAGATAACTGTTTATTGAAACATTCTTGTTCAATACTAAGATTTTTCCCACCAAAACGTTTTAAAAGAAAAGGCAGAAGTAGATACTCTTCGTCACTAATTAATACGAAAGGTGCCTTCATCGTTGTTTTAGGTAAATAAGATGGTTGGGGAATATTAAATTGATTATTTTTTAGCAAATTGTATAGCTCGGAGGCTTGAAAAGTACCTCCGTCACTCTGTTTACCGAAGCCGCCAATCTAAATAAATTTATAATTCGCATCAGCAACTCCTTGTCAAACTACAGAAAAATAATGCTTGTAGTTATAAAACATGGACCCCGAATTTTTGGGACAAACAATTCGAATATGCTTTCCGTCGATGCAATGGGGGAAGTTCCAAATGTTAAATTCATCTGATATTCTTCGAAAATCCTGTTTTTTCGAAATAGCCATGTGAATATCTTTTAACTCATCCCATATTGCAGAAACTGTTTCTTTAACTATTTCACCTGCAGTGGATGCGCCAATTCGAAATGCAAACAAGATTTGTCTAAAGGATGATCCAGTTGCCAGATATCTGTAACAAAAATATACTCTTAAGAGGCATAATCAGCACGTGATCAGATTTTGACACATTCACAGCGTTCGTCACTAAATGGCAACACAGCATACAACAAACCGATTCCCGATACGAATTATTTCCATCGCGTTTGCGATGTTGGCATATAGTGCAAGATATGGAATTTTAAGAATTTTATCATTTTTGTATTGTTAAGATTGACGCTTTATTTATTTAAATTTTGTGTTTAACCATTTGAACTAGTTTCCTAAAAATGGGTTTTCTTCCCCGCTACGAAGAGATTTTTTATGTTTTTTTTAAATAAAGAAAAAAAAATCTATTAAAAAAAATTATAAAAAAAGGCGTTCGTAGCGGGCTTCTTATAGGCATAAGAATACGATTAGTGAAAACCGCACTGAAATATCTCTTTAAATAAAGCAAATATTTAAACAATAAGAATTACTAGGGTGATTATTGCTCTTAAGTATTTCGAGGACGAGTTTCAAAGTAATAGTAGGTTTTTTTTTCAGAGGCCAAGGTGCGAAAGCAGTGGAAGTATCTGCGGGACCAGTTTTCGGTCGAATTGGGAAAATTCCATCCACCAAGATCTGGTGATGCGGCAGAAGATACACCGACATCAAAATGGCCTTTTTTTAAGCAACTACTGTTCCTAAAAGATATTGTTGAGCCTAGAACAATGATAGGAAATCTGCCCAGCACCATTAAGTCCACCCAAGAAACGTCGTCAGAGGAACCCAAGTCTCCCGTTGAATGTGAGGAAAATAGCGGGAATGAACAGGCTTCTCAAGTAACAAAAATTGACCAGATAAATGTGACGGAAAAGTAACATCACACTATGTACTTTGAGCCCAACATCTTTAATTCAGACTCCTGTTATGAGACAATAGAAACGTGGAGCCACCGAGACATTTAATGCATCTATGCTAGATATAGAACGACGCACAGTAGAATATTTGGAAAGTAAATCTAAGCGAAGTTGCTCAAGAGATCAAGATGACGACCATCTATTATTTTTCAAAAGTTTGTTACCTCATGTAAAAAAAATACATCAAAACAAAATTTTGTCTTTTCGATGTCGTGTTCAGGAATTAGTAGATCAATTTTCATATCAATTAAACTCTCCTTCATCATCTACGTTATCCTATTCTTCTCAGCCTTCTCCTAGCTATATAATGAACGATCAAACTACGCATTTTTCCACTCATCAACCACCTACCTACCAAAAGCAGACTCATTTTTCTGATTCACTTACTACAAGCCAGTACAAGCCAACAACCAAATTCATCGGACCCCAATGCTACAAATTTAACGTTTTCCTCTCCGGATAACTTGTTTCAGTGGAAGTGAATTCATTTAAAAGGAAAAATCTAAATTATCAATACCTATATAATAAAAGCTGCTTCTAAAAATTAAGTCTTTCATTCACGTTAATTATTAATGGCAAAAAAGCTACTTACCTCAAAGTAATAACCAATTTTACTTCTGGAAGGATAGGCTGCTTATGTAGATTACACCAATCTTTTGATAAACGATTTTCCACCTTTTTTAAAATTTAATTAAAAGTTTCGTGGCTCATTCTAACGTACTGAAAGAATCTTTCATTATCATCCGTTAATTCTTTAAATAAATGATGGTATTCTCCATAAACTCTTCTTTCGCGCTTAATCGAATGTATACCAATTTGTTTTCTTTTTATTTTAGTCGACACAGATTCCAAAATGAACGACAGAGAACGACATTTTTGTTATAAGTACATAGACGCACTGGCAGATTTTCTGCTTTATCTCGTTTTTACTATGAACAGTCCCGGCGCGAGAAACCAGCGCCGATCAGCCGCTTTCACTCTGTGCGTGCCCTTAAGTATTCATCAAATGCCATATGCCATATCATATAATGCCAATCGTAGAGTGTTGCATCTTATTTGCTTCTTTTTCAAAATTCTTAAGTCAAGGATTCCTTCATATTTACATCGAAAAGTTAGATATCGGACTGACGTGCACAACTTGAATATTAGAAGAAAACAATTATTAACTATTCCTTTACACAATAAAGAATTTTTTAAGAGATCGTTTTCTTATTTAATACCACACTATACTAACAAATATTGTATAAATGATTTTACCATGTCAGAAAAAACTTTTAAAATGAAAACTAAACTAATTCTAATAAATCAATAACAAATTACTCACTTAAGTATTTATAATAAAAAATTGTTTTTTATTTTTATTTTTAAATTATAAAATCGAATTATTTATATGTGCCAACCTTTTCTTTGTCCAATTCCAGTTCCTTTTCCTATTCTCTCCTTATCCCATCAGTATGCTTTTTATTCGTATTGTATTAACTTTCGTCTTTTTTTCTTTAACTGGGAAAATGCTTTTGTTTATTATTTATAAGTGTCATTTATAATTTATAATTATTAAATATATATAAGGCCTTAACAGAATTCAGGGAATCTCGCATGGGTTGTTCCCTGGAAGTCTGAAAACATGGCCTATTAGTCACCTTCTGGAATTTTATTCGTATTTGTATAAAATTTAAGTTCTAAAGATATTTTTTAATTGTTTCAATACACAATAAATGTGCTCTTTGTAAAGAACGAACTATTCAATATGTGAGATGCATTTGGTTTATAACAGAATTGTAATATTTTATTTTTCTGGTGATTAGTAAAAGTCTTATTATTATTATTATTATTATTATTATTATATCTCTGATATAGTTAGACCCACTACAAGTGAAAAAGGTTATTTCTTTAGGATCTCTAGGATGGGATTTCAAATGTGAATGATTCTTAGGTCTCATATGGGTTGTAATAAAAAAAATTGCATAAAAAGTGTTTTTTTTTTCTGTTTCTACGGTATTCACTGTCAAATCACACTAAAAAATGCAATTTTTCTTGCAGCACGTATAACATAGGGTGGTTCTCAGCACCATTTCGCATTGTAAGATTGTGGTAGAACAACCCTACAATTCTAGTAATTGTTTTTTTTTTCACAGCGAATATATTTTTTAATAGGAAGTATTCATTTATTTAAATTTAATAAAAAAAAAATAAGAAAATTGGTACGTATACCTAATTGGAGTATTTCGTTTCTTGTGTATATTAAACTGAAAACATTTGCCTACTTACGTCAAAGCAGTAAAGCTCGCCCAACTACCAAGCAAGCTTACTTAATGGATTTTAATCTGCGGGATGTAAAAAAATCTTTATGCACGCGCTGGAATATTCCAAGCACGTTCTGATTTTACTTAGCAGGAGCTCCTGTGGAGAAATATTAGCTTGAAAGATGTCACTGCGTTTGGGCATTTAAATGTCGTAAAGTTAAGGAAAGAGTGAACCATGTCTTAAATGTAATATAAGTGAATTTTGTTGTCATTTATATAGTGCTCTGAATTAGGGACTTATTAACTTAGGGAGGGTTTGCAGAAGTAGTGTTTAAAGGTGATGACTCTGACGTAATATAGTAAAACATAAAAATTTAAAAAAAATGAGTATTTTAATAAATATTTTTTTGATCATCTTAGCTACTTACAACAAATATACCGGACGATATTTTTTTTACAAAAAAATCATCCGACTTAGCCCGTGGGCACGCCAGATGTGAGAATTCCAAAAGGTACCTTATAAAGTGACTAACAAAATGTAAAGATTTTAACAAATTCGGTAAATGCGTTTATGAGATATTAATAAAAAATCGATTTAAAAAAAAAGTTTAACACCCTGTATCTCGAAAACGAAGCATTTCCGGACACATGTTTATATGAACTTTTTTACTTAAAATATGACACGGAATCACCCCTTAAAATTAAAGTCATCACTTATGTTACACCCTGTGTATATATATATATATATATATATATATATATATTGCAACCTTATATATATATATATATATATATACATATATATAAGGTTGCAAAAACTTTAGAGCAGTACTTATTTAGCTTAAAATTTTATCTTTTAAATTTAGTTTGATGGTTTTTGAGTACTTTAGAATTTGAGTTTCTCCATGCCCCTACAAAAATGAAAAAAACCGATTTTGACGTAAAATGTTTAGCTCTTAATTAATTACCTTGACCTTCAAATGTCCTTTAAAATTAGGGTAAAGGCTCAATCCAATAGTCCTAAACAATTAGTGTCTGAATTAATTTTTTTAGTTCATTCAAGTAAATTTTTTTGGGATAAATCGGATTTTTTAAATTAAATTAGGCCTCTCAATAAATAATATTAAAGTAACATATAAGCTTGATAAGCTATACATTAGATGCTATCAAATTATGCATTTATGCAAGAAATTTGAGAGAAATATAAATAAATACAATATGTGTGAAATTAAATTTGATCAATTTTAACTGCTGAGAGAAATTCTAATATAAAACTAATTCATTTAACCAAATTAAAATATACGCTTTATTAGTTAAAACTGTTACCCTGTAATAGTTAACTGAATGCTATAAAATTAAAAAAAATAATTAATTTTGATAACTTGAGATATTTGGGCTGATTACTATTTAAATTAGATCTCAGCAGTTTTTGTTTAATTATTTATACTAATTAGTTTTTAACAAAAAGCTAATTTGCTTATTGAGCGACTACTAGTAAAAAAGCTTTCCTTAATTAACAACCAACTTGAAAACGTTAATAATATAAATTCTTATGTTAAAAAATGGCAGATAGTTATTGTACAAGATCTGAACTTTTCAACAATATGAGTTTTAGTTCTCTCAACCTTATGCCAGATATCATACAAGTCTATACTGGAAGTCATTATTCCAATAATTATTAAAAAACACATTTTCTCGTAGGCCTAAAAAGAGTTATGTAAAATTATTTAATTTAAACACTATAATAGCTTGAATAATATATAATTATTAACCGCTTAAATTTAATATGAAATAATAAGGATTTTTTGTAATAATATTATAATACAAATTTAAATTAGATTAAATACATAAAAAAAATATTATTGTAATATTAAATTTTCCAAACTTATTGCAAATAAATTACTTACTTGCAGAATCATAAGGAAAAGGGAATTCTGTTAAATAAAATGTGACCAATAAATTAATGTAATTAACAGCTCCAATTTCATCGAAAATAGTATCTCTTTAAAAAAATGGTTAAAAAATTTTTAAATTTTCTTAGGAAATTAAAAGAGAAATAGGTATATGGTTTCTATGTCGATCTACTATTGATTATTAAAACATAGTTGCTGAGTTAAGAAAAAAAGATAATTCTCTAAAAGTTCTTTTAATTCCAGTAAATGAATTTTTTTTAATGGATATTTAATTTAATCATTGCAAATCTTTAAACAAAAAATTGACACACATAATTCTTCATTCTATAACATTCATTTCTATAACATTGTTTATGGTAACAATGAGTTATCTTACGAAAGTAAACTTTAATTTAAAGCCAAAAGCCATAATACAGTACCAAATATAAACCTTAAAATTAACACACTGGCAAAAAAACTAATTGTTAATACAAATTATTAATATTTCAATTAAAATCAGTATTTAAAAAATCCATACCAGATCAACTTTTTAATCATCCAATATATTTGTAAAATACATGCCACATAAACTTTACACCTTTCCTTTAACCAATCTCGAGTGTATATATATTTGTAAATGTAGAACTGAAAACAAACCGAATAAATGTTCGGAATGAACATGTGCAAACAGCCAAACTTTAATGAAAACTTTTCCTTGTCCTATTTCTTTTGTTAATTAAACTTGGGCGTATAAAGTTTATTGAAAACTTAGCAGCCAAAGTTTCGCTAGTTTCAAATTTCCACTGCTAGTAATTTTGCTTCTGCAGTTTTTGCTTAATATAATTATGATGAGCGAATTGCGATAACGTAACTATAAAAATAAAATAATCCGCATTGAGCCGAAAGAGTTAAGGTTAAAAAATAATTTATAGCGTAAAAGATTATTGAATTTCCAAGTAAAGTGGTATATTTTTAAGAAAGTATGTGACCCAAATACTCATTTAATTAACATTCTACTTAAGTTGTCTTCCAAGATGAAACAACCATAAGATTAATTATAATATAATAAATATCTTCTTGGTAATGCTAGAAGGCAAAACAGTACATTTTCCAATTCCCCCTTAAGTTGTAGATCTGACTCTAATTACTAAGAGGACATGTGTTTAACGGCCCACATTGTTTTGACTAATCTATTTCTAGCCTTGGGTCATAGTTGATTATCATTTAAGCCTCTTTAATTAATATGTTAATTTGGGGCAATTAGGTGGAGTCTTAAAATAAAAACAAATGAATTATTAGGTTTTTTCTTGTTGCTAGTCTGAAGAACCAATATGGTTTTAAAAAATTAATTAACTTAGGCAAAATTAATTTTTAAATAGTACTCACATAATATTAGGAAAATTAAGGTGATTTCAAGATATCATATTCCATCAAATACACCAAGATTTTTCGCAGGTTTAAATTAGAAATGTAATTCTGAGTTTTTACGATTGAATTGGGAATTATATTTCTGGCTTACTACCTTCTAAACAAAAGTTGAATATTTTTAATCTAGAAATATACTTTAAAGGTCTCAGAAAATATATGCTAAATATTTTCTCTTTCTTCCATTGCTTTTCAAATTTCGTCATTATACAGGGTGTCCGGAAGCTAGATGCAATCCTTTAAGGGGGTGATAGCTGACTTAATTTCACACATTTTAAGCAAAATATGTGTAGGTCGAAATTTGTTTATAAATTTTTTATGGCAATTTTTGCATTTTTCTCAAGAAATACCAAAATTTCACGCTTAAACGGTAATAGAGCGCAAGTTACAATTAGTATCGGAGTTTCAAAGTTTATTTTGTTTTGTCTAATGTGTATTAATAAAAATAAGATCAATTTCAAGCTTCTGTGTAAACTTATTAGAAAAAATAGAGATATTGAAACGTAAAAAATAAATATGGAGTTAAAATAAAAATGTTTTGTTTTATATTTAAATAATTGTTATCAAAATGCTTTTGTCGTTCAAACCTCTCTAAAAATATGCCTAGCTTCTGCCCTTTATTTTAAGATATCACTCGTGTCGATGCCTGGCCAATTCTCAGAATTATGGCCTCTTTTATGCGGCAGGTCATGTAAACAAAATTTACTGGATTGGTTTTCTATTATGGGACAGTTCAGGTAAATAAAAAGTAATAAAAACAAAATTAAGCAGAGGTACCCAATAGTAGATACTGTAGGGTAAGGGGGTACCTAGTAGGTACTTGGGGGTAGGGGTTACAAGTTAGGTACTCGCTTAATAAATAAAAACGTGTGATTTTAGCCTCTTGTTGTTTAATTTCACTCTCGCCTCTAATTTGGAAGATTATCAACTTCGTACTGACTGCATCTACTGTTTTTTAAATCGAGTTTCTGCCCGTTTTATTAAACAGTATTGTAAAATGGAATTTACCAACCAAGAGTACGCTGACATTGTCTTCACATATGGACGCCCTAACGGTAATGGAGCTTTGGAACGACGCTTGTTCCAGGAACGTTATCCGGATCGGAGGTTACCAAACTTCAGGGTGTTTCAAAACACCTTTCGCCGTCTTACTGAAGTTGGCATTGGGAATAATCCGACACGTGGAGTCAACCCTGGCCATAATAATGTAGAGATTGAGGAGCAAATACTGGAAGCTTTTACCGCAGACCCTACTGCAAGCGTCAGAAAAGTAGCTGAAGACCTTGGCCTTTCTAGATGGAAGCTGTGGACGACCATGAAGAAAGATGGACAGTATCCCTTTCATGGTACGGGGGTGCAGGGCTTACAAGAAGAAGACCCTGCAAGACGAATTCAGTTCTGCTGCTTTTTATTGAACATCGAGGACCTTATTCTTAAGAAGTATCTTGTGGACAGACGAGTCCAATTTTTCCAGAGAGGGTATTACCAACTTCTACGAATGGGCTGCCAAAGATGCAAATCTGCACTGGAAAAAACAAAAATCATTTTAGAACAGATTTTCGGTCAATGTGTGGGCCGGAGTAATAGGCAGGACTATTATTGGGCCACATTTTCTACCAGAGAATTTAAATGGTGCCAACTATTTAGATTTTCTACAAAATGATATCCCCGTTCTTCTAGACGAAGCTGGATTATTGGAACGAGAAAGACCAACAATCTTTCCTTGGCCTCCTCGATCGCCTGACCTAACTCCGTTGGATTTTTTCATATGGGGCCGGGCAAAGGAGCTTGTATACACCACCGAAATAAGAACAAGAGAAGAGTTGATTCGCAAAATAAATGAAGCATTTGACAGGATGAAGGAGAATATGACCATAAGAGTAACCACCACCGAAGTAACAAAAAAGGCTCGTGCCTGTCTTAGAAATAACGGACTGCATTTTGAACATGAACAATAAATGGTTTAAACAAAATTGTGTTTTATTTAACATTAAAACCTAAAATAACCCCACAATCGGGGCTTTAATGCTTAGTAGGCTTATGAGAGGTCTCAGTCTAAAAATTTTTGCTTACATGAAGAATAAAGGGCGTTTTAATGTCCCTATTTTTTCTATAAATTTACACAGCAGCTTGGAATTGATCGTATTTTTATTAATACACATTAGACAAAATAAAATATACTTTGAAACTCCGATACTAATTGTAACTTGCGCTCTATTACCGTTTAAGTGTGAAATTTTGGTATTTCTTGAGAAAAATGCAAAAATTGCCATAAAAAATTTATAAACAAATTTCGACCTACATATATTTAGCTTAAAATGTTTAAAATTAAGTCAGCTATAACCCCTTTAAAGGATTGCATCTAGCTTCCGGACACCCTGTATATATGATGAAGCCTACCAGTGAAGGTCTTGGATGAAAAATAAAATTCAATAACAAGTGGAAGTCACAACTTTATAAGAAAACGATATCATTTCTCTTTTTTCTTACTTGTTTCTACATTCTGCTTCTTTGTCTTGTGCTATCTCTTCTCAAGCTGTAGCAGCACTCTCTTGACTCTTCTTTTGTGCAATCGTGGTCTCTTACGTATCATTTGTCTTGTCCATCTTGAGTCATTCTGACGGGCAACATATCTAGCTCAGCAACATTTTAACTAGGCTATACGTGTTGTGATATCCTCAACTTTAGTTATTTGTCTAATTTCTGTGTTTGGAATATGGTCGATAAGACTTAGTCCTAATATCATTCATCTGATGACCCTTTGTGTTGTTTTCAGTGTATTAGCTATTTTATTTTACGTAAACGTAGTTGTTTTCAGTCCGTAAGCCATAACGGAGTATACAGGTATTAAACACTTTTATTTTCAAGTCAATTAGAATATTTGTATCCTTTAGTATACCGGGTGTCTTAGAAAAGTGGGTCGCCTTTATAACTTTTTTATTTTTTAAGTTAAGAAATTTGGTAAGTGGGTGTAGCATCCAAATTGGGATTGGCTGACGTATTCAGTTGTTTTCTATCACTTCCGGTTTAACCGGTAATGACCCTAACTTTCTTATTTTAAATGGGACCCGCCAACTTTTTTAACATATTTTGATAGAAAATTACAATCTAAGAAAAATGGCACCCCATATGACAACTTTTGACATCTAACCTTAAAATTATTTAATTTTTATTTCTTGACTCTCTTTTGTTTTTCACAGCTTTCCTAGATGCGTCTAAAGTTTGCAAACTCGTAATTTCGGCTCTAACTCAATTTTTTCAAAAGGAACTAGGGTGGCTCGTTACCATAGTTAAAAAGTGTATTTTTTGACAAATAATTTGGTATCGAAGACAATCGATGTTGGGTACTTTGAAAAAACCAGCATTATTGAAATTTTATTATTTATCTCTTGATATT
Source organism: Anthonomus grandis grandis (assembly GCF_022605725.1). Lineage (NCBI taxonomy): Eukaryota > Metazoa > Arthropoda > Insecta > Coleoptera > Curculionidae > Anthonomus > Anthonomus grandis. The sequence goes on along the minus strand of NC_065554.1, from coordinate 22,405,547 downwards.
GGATTGATCGCAGCGCCGCCTTCGCGTCACTGTAAAATCAACTGTAGTGATGCTTGACTTACCCAATGAAAAAACAAGTATAATATTTGACAGTTGACATGTCAAAATATTTATTAAGGTACAAAATGCTCACTCATTTGTTGCTAGCAAAATGTCTGAATAACTAGAATTATATCAGAAACTGACAGGTTGCCGTGACAATTCGTAACAATGATATATCAAATTCAAGGCCAACATATTATTGTATTACAAATACCGACAAAAAACACTTCAAAAGCTCTTTAATTTATCGTTAATAATTAGATGGTAAGGGTGAAAGTGCACTTTATCATTAATCTTGGATGTTTAATAGATGTTACGCAAATGCTACTAAATGCTAAAAAGTCGCTACAAAATCTATTTAAAACGGAAACAAATATTTTTAATTCACAGCAATCTTTGAGTTTTTCAATTGGGAAAAACTAGGTAAGTATGCGGCGCTAAACGGTTTTTTTCAAAATTCAGACTTATTAGAATTACCAAATATCGATTGCCTAGTACCAAATTATTTGTAAAAAAATACACTTTTAAATTATGGTAATGAGTCACCCAGGTTCCATTTGAAAAAAATGAGTTATTGCCGAAAATACCATTGTGCAAACTTTAGACGCATCTAGGAAAGCTGTGAAAAATAAAAGACAGTCAATTATATTTCTAAAATTAACATATATCTAAAATTAACAATTTTAAATTATTCATGGCACTCTAGATTGAAATATAAAAATTTAAGGGTTAGTTGTCAAAAGTTGACATATAGGGTATAATTTCTGTTAAAATGTCATTTTCTATCAAAATATGTCAAGAAAATTGGGGAATCCCAATTTTTTTGGGGAGAATTGGGGAGAAAAAAAATTAATACGTCAGCCAATCTAAATTTGAGTGCTACACCCACGTACCAAATTTCATTTTTTTAACTTAAAAATTAAAAAAGTTATAGGGGCGAACCACTTTCCTAAGACACCCAGTACATGACAGTTTATCTGTAGCTGCCCATGTTTGTCAGATTTATCTGTTAATTCCTGTGGCTTACTGCAATTTCTAAGATACGACTTAATCCACCTAATATCGGTCCCTGAAATATTAGCTTGGCCAGATTTTGGATGAGAAGTGGTGCCACACTTAGTCGAAGGCCTTTGTTAGGTCTTAGGTTAATAGCCGTTGATCTGCTATTAGTAAACCCGTGTTATTCCTGTGCTATACTTTATTTAAATGCAGCACATGGTACATCCGTGATAATCGATTTAAATATTATTTTACTTCTACTTTATTTCTACGCGCTGTCCAGACTTAAATAGTGGCCAAGGCACGATTACTTTCACACAGCTAGCTAGAAAGCCTCTGCGGTTACCGAGTTCTGGAATAGCATACGCAGAGGGTTGGCAGGAGAACTGTAGCATTTTTGAACGAGACAGACTCCATCAGAACCTGTGCTCTTAGAGTCTTTTAGTGTGCTGAGTTTGCGAAGAATCTCCTAGAGTGAGAAATAGTGGTGTGATAGGTTGACGCTTTTATGATAGTTGGAAGTGCAAGACCAGAAATAGACTCTGTAACAGTCCTGGAAATAGCAACGAAGCAATAACGTGAAGAGTCGTACTTTGGATAGTGTCTAAGACTATCCTTTTTGGGAGACCAACCAGTTTCTTCAGTGAATTAAGGAATGACCAGAAGTATTTTATGTTTGCCGGCAGCATTTGTTCGATGATTGAAACACATATTACGTATTTTTTTTTATATTTCTTTTATAAAATTGTATGACCAGCATCTTTGGGATAATGGATGAATTTTTCGAGTCACATATTACGTAGCTTACGTCGAAGCTGGGAGTAGTGTTAGATTTTATAATTCCATGTTCTTTCGATTTATGATTTTGTTTGTTTCTTTTGTATACTATTGGGTATATTCTGCTACTTTTAGTTCTTCCTGGTACAAACAGATTGATTCCCTATTATAAAATTCGGAAGAATGCTACTGCGGCCTCTTAAACATCGTTGGATTTTTCTACTCTGCTCCAGTCGATGTTTAAAAAGTGGTTGTTCATATCCTGAAAGTTGGCTTTAAAGAAATCGTAGTCCAAGCACTTGTTGGTCTTGAATGTCGAGAGAGTGTGGTTGTACTACGTTACTAGTAGGTACACAGGCCGAGCTCAAATTCCAGTTAGAAAAATCGTCGCCAAAAATAAGGTTTAGATGTTTATTGTGTTCGTTGGGAATGTAATAATGAATTGTTGGTTAGTATCCCAGTAACTAACGTTGCATGTGTGACCGAATCTTCATTTTCATTGCACACTTAGACTCATTACTGATAAAAATCAGTATTTCATTGCAACCGTTAATGATACAGTTTGTTTATGGAAAAATGAGTAAAACCTGCATCTTGTCTTTTTCTATCGCTTTTTACATTTAATTTTTTCATGAATTAATTTTAAATGTAATTATTCTTACATTGGTAAACCCACCACAAATGAAGAGCAGTAAACAGCGAACGATTAGTGCGTCTTAGATAAGTTTCGCATTTTACTCTCCAGTTACGTCTTAACTTAAAGAGAGGTAGAACAGGGCATTCTCCAAATTAACAAATAATTTAAAATATATGATATTCATATATTTTCTATCATTAAATTATATTAGGATCAGATTCCTTTAATTTTAAAAGAAGTAACCTTTAAATTTTTTGTTATCTTTCAAAACAGTTTGTCAAGCTATTAAGCAACCGTGAAATTATATAAAAAAAGTATTTTAGGTATTGTCGAGTTAGGAAGAAGTTTTAAAGGGAGTGTAAACGAGAAATTAAAAAGATAAGTATATTTTGTTCAGATTTTTAATCTAATTTAGGTTAACTTTATTTATCTTGATAACGGTAGTAGATATAACTACCGAAACCTTGGTTCAAATTAGGTATTTTTATTAAAAAAGTAGGTCTTTTCGTTATTTTTATCCTTTTCAATTTTAATAGTCATAACAAAGTTAGGTAGAATATTAAAAAAAAGAAACGAGCTTAGAGATTAATATGACTGCTAGGTCCCTTAACTGCTAGGTATAAAAAAAATCTATTATACCCCAAGTAAATTATGGTAATTAAAACTTATTGAACTTAAATTAATTTAAGTATAGCGAAAGGTATCATTAAAGATTTAAGTGCATATTTCTTTTAAATACGTGAATAAGTCTATTTTCTTAAATTTTAAATTTTTGAGCGTGTGAGATAGTATTTTCTAAATTGATTTTTGCTATAAGTGACTTAATACCCAAAAAAATAAGTAACTCAGTTACGTCTTATTGAAATACTAGTCTCAAACTTTACATAAAAAAATAGTTTAATAGGGATTTTTTGACTTTGAACAGCATTTAATTTTTTTCACGCCCAATCATATTTCCATAAAGTTCTGCCCTAACGTATTTAGGAAGCAACCTTATCCTTTCAGGTGTACTTTATAATAACATTATAAAAAAGTTCCGAATGCTCACCTGTAATTAACTTTCTTTTCCTCCCTTTTCCAATTACATTTACGAAATGCACTCAACAAAAAGAAATAACATACATATACAGAAATGCTCCCGTGAGTTTTCAGTAAAATAGCGTGAACACGAGCAACGGTAAGTGCCAACGAATGAAACTTTCTCAAGAAGTTTCGTTTCTTGTCTCGCGAAAGTTTGTTAATATTCCTTTAAAGCTGTCGTCTTATAGCGCCGCATATACATGTTGAAAAGTAATTAATTTTTCTCGAAATGCCCAAGAAAAAAAGCTGGAAAAAGTTTTCAACTGTTAAGTAATAGAAGAAAGCAATTACTTAAAGGAGCCTCGAGTTTTTTAAGTAAAAAATGCGGCCTTAATAGTTCTCGCTATAAGAATTTATACGGTGGCTTAGGGCCATACATTTATAAAATTGCAACGGTAATTATTATACCCTCGCCGGTACAAAAAGGACATATTGTGTTGAATACAGAGGCACGGACGACGGAGGCCTCCGTATATTATTTAAGGTTATTTATTCATGACCAGTGCTGTAATTTTAACCGCGTGATGCCTTTTTAAATACCTCATTTACATACGTATCTTGCAGCATCTTCAAGTTGAATTTTCTTCGGGAATTTGGCTTGAAGATATCATCTTATGAGATAAAATACACTGAAAAAAAGAGATTTGAGCAAAAAGGACTTGAATAATGGAAACAGAAAAGTCGGTAAAAATTAAAAATAAAACAATACTTTTGACCTACTTTTTAAAATATACACTCATCTTAGACCCAAGAATATTAGACGAGCGTAATGAAATGTGCTAAAGATGTCTCTTTTTATAATAATGACGATCGGCATTAAAGCTGTTTTCCCAATCAATTGCATATCAGCCATTTCTTGATTTGAGTAATTCATATTTATAAAGTATTTAAAAGTTTCAAAACCCAATTTAATAATAATAATAATATTAATGGATCACGCCAAATAATAAAATACTTTTATAAAAGGTAAAAACACGAAATCTACAGCATCACAAATTGAATTGATCAGAATGTTCACGTTCCAGATATAGCCCAGCTTATATCGCTAGATGTGAAAAACTTATTTCCAAGCATTCCACCCGCTGATTGTCTGGTCTCAGTCAAAGATCTTCTCAGGGGGAGACTTGATTCACTCTTGGTGGAAAATATACTTTTGCTACTTTCTACTGTGTTGGATCAAATTTTTTTTCCATTTAACAACCGTTTTTTCAAACAAAAAGAGGGACTAGCAATAGGCTCTTGTTTATCGCCATTTCTTAGTGAAGTATTTTTTAGTAACTTAGAAACAAAAATAATGAGCAGTAATTTTAAAAATAACATCATCTTTTATAAACGGTATGTGGATGATATATCTACGATTTGGAATGGAAGTGAGGTAGAGCTTACAAATTTCCATAATTATGTCAACTCTTTTCACTCTAAAATTGAGTTCACAATCGAACGGGAATAGAACAACACCTTACCTTTCTTAGATTTATTACTTAAGAGGGAAAGAAATAAGATATCCTTTGAAATATTTCGTAAACAAGCAACAACAGATACTAATATTATACAATATAATTTAACATCACCGTCCTCACATAAATTAATATCTAAATTTTTGAAAAATCTTAAATCTATATCTTAATTTTTAATTAAAAATATATTTTAAAATGTATGAAAAAAAAAATGTGATGCTGTAGATTTCGTGTTTTTACCTTTTATAAAAGTTAAAAGATACTATGAGATAGAATTTTTAAAATACTATACATAGGACATAGAAAAAACCAACATTACATATAAAACCCATAAAAAATTACCTAAGAACTAATTAATCATACAAACTGATCATAGCAAATTAAATACCTTTAAAAACATTAAAATTGTCACTGTTTCAGACAAAACAAGAGATAAATACAATAAAAAAATATTTTTAGAAATCAATATACAATTTCCTTTTTTGCTTTACAGAGAATAATTGTAAGACATGGTTATCACAGGTGTATATTTATTGCATTTCAGGATTGCGGGCATTGCTCTGTTTTGTACTATATGAAATTTGGCTATTTTATAATTGGGTATACTGAATAATAAAGTTAAACAGTAGTCTAAATTTTTGCCTATTGCGAAAATGTTCTTAACATATAATCACAATGAGCATAGAAGTCCAACTGAGGATCTAATACTATTCCAAGATATTTCATATGTTGCTCATAATGTAATTTCACGCCATTTATATTAATATTAAAATTTTTTATATTCACCAAATCTATGTTTTTTGCCATACACACAGAATTTCGATTTTCAAACACTAATGCTTAGACTATTTTTACACTACCATCAAAACACTTGACCTAAATCATTATTGATATCTTGCTGGATTTGTTCGATATTATTAGCAACGACACATATCATTATATCGTTAACAACGTAATACTTAAGAGGGTAAGTAACCTCGCCAACTTCATTTTTCTAATTAACTATTTAAATAACAAAAAATTGTGAGTGGTAAAAAAGCACGTGTGTGCACTATACTATACGCGGTTATGTAACTTTTAGTTGTACAAAATCGACTAGATCTTCCTCTTATATACATATGTGAATTCAATGTTTTTATTTTATATATTTGAATACAAACTTCAATTTTTTGAGATGTTTAAAATTGTATGTATATATTAATTAAAAAAAAACTATCTCTTTGATCTCAAGTATTACTAAAACGATTAAAAGTAAAATGTATTGTTGTGGTTAAAAATATTGTTTTTTAATTTTAAGCCTAAACACAGTATCTAATAGGCACATATAGATTTCATAAAATACATTTTTTATTTAGTTTTTTTTTTTAAATAATATTTAGTATTTGGCACCCTTTTATTTCTGATACAATACAATACAATACAACATATTAATTCAATTTTACAAAATACAAATCATTCAACAGCAAATAGACAGCAATACAATAGTCTATATTGGTACAATATCCCATTAACAAAATTACCTTAATATTATTGTAGCGTCTATCACGGAATGGAACATTTCACTAGACCGTTAGCTTGGCCTGTATCGAAATTTCCCATCCCTCGACCTGTGTGGCAGTTTTCTGCTATTAAGTATAAATAATTAAAATGAAACTATATCATAACATTAAAATAATCTATATAATACATGCTAATATGCCCTAAATAGTTAATTCCATCTATATACAAAAGAGATAATTCCTATAAGAGAAGCGCAAGAGAGGAGACAAGGAGACAAAACAACCCGGAATGAAGCAGTAAAAACAAGAGAAGCATTGGAAGAAGAGTCTTTCTGTTCTTCTAATATTATTTTTATGGTGTAATACACGTTTAACTACTACGTTTCGTTCTTTTTTTTACATTAATCTTTTAAAGTGTTCGTAATGGTAAATGACGTAAAGTTTTTTATCTTAAAATTTAAACCTTTTCTATGCTTATTTACTTCGACTTTAGACCTTAGGCCTGTGGGCAGAAGCTTAAGAAATTTGGGAAGTAGAAACAGCATGTTTCTTTGCAAGTGTGATTTGCTGAAAAAGTGCGATTGCAAATCCTTGTTTGTTTTAGAACGAGTATAATACTGATGGTCTAGTTCCCTAAAAATATCTTTAACCTTTCTGTAGTAACAAAGACATGCACTCACAAACAATCCTCTTAAATTTAGTACGTTTAGTTCCGAATAAAGGTTGATTGTAGGATATTGATTGCTTTTGCTTAGGATAATCTTAAGTATTTTATTTTGGCATACTTTTAACATTTGCATGGCATTATCATTCAGACCACCCCAAATTACTAAGCAATATCTTAAAATTGATTCTACTAGTGAAGTATATACTATTTTTAGTGTTTTCTTATCTAAAATATTACGAAGCTGATAAAATTCATAATAAAGTTTTTTGGACGTTTCAAAAGTATGTTCATTCCAGCGTAGATACTGGTCAATGTATAAACCTAGGTATTTAATTTTACTAATTTTTTGTTTGCAAGGACAAGGACAGTTGTTATTTAATAAATTACATATTTATTATAAAGTTGGGTTGTGAATCTTAATATTACTTTTTTTAGGTTGATCACTAGTTGTCAAAGAGAAAGCTATAAATTTGGTCTTTGTTATATTTAGGGTGATTTTGTTTTCATTTATCCAGTTTTGAATTACATAAAGGCCTTGCTCTGCTTTCGAGTATACACCATCCAAGCTGTTGTCTGTGAATGTGACTGCAGTATCATCGGCGTAACAAATAATCGAACAATCTTGTAGTAATTTTCCCAAATCATTAATATAGATCAAGAATAAAATTGGACCCAGGACTGTCCCTTGAGGAACTCCAGTATTTACAACCATATCACTACTTAGGATATCATTACATCGCACTCTTTGCACTCGATTTTCCAAGCAGAATCTAAAAAGCTCCAGAGCTTGACCCCTTACTCCAACATTTTCTAATTTATTTAACAGCAAGGTGTGGGAGACTGTATCGAAAGCCTTTGCAAAGTCCATATATACTGTAAGACATTTCTTATTTTCTTGCATATCTGACATAATTTTTTTAAACCAAAAAAATATTGCATCATCGGTGCTTTTATTAGATCTAAAACCAAATTGTGCATTAAAAATTATATTTTGTGATTCAAAAAATGAAATTAGGCGAGTCTTGACACATTTTTCCCATATTTTTAAAAAGTTACTTAGTAGAGATATGGGCCTGTAGTTTGTCATTTGATATGAATCTGTTTTTAAGGAGTTAATGTGCATTATAAGTTCTTTTTTGTTTACTGGTCCTAAAAAGAGAACTTTATCTATATTATTTTTATTGTCGTTATTGCGTTGATTTTTTGAAATAATGTTATTTGCCATTGTTTCTCCAATTTTTGAAAAGAAGTTATTAAAAAGATTAGAGGTTTGTTTTTTATTTTTTACAATATTGCATGTTTCATCTTTAATTGTTATCACCCCTGTTTCATTATTTTTATTTGTTGTTTCGCTAATAATTTTCCACACCTTTTTGTAATTTTTGCCTGCATCCTGTATTTGAGTTTTATAATACTGAAATTAAGTTTTTTGAATTAATTTATGTAAAAAGTTTCTGTATTTTTTATACTGTTCCTCTCTCTCGATGGTAAAATTTTTTAACAATTGTTGTTTTAAAGCATCTCGATGTTTGATAGAGTTAATTAATCCCAAAGAAATCCAAGGTTTGAGCCTTTTAAATTTTTCTTTGACAGTGAAATTGGTTGTGCATTTTGTTATATGGTTTTCCAGAGTAAACATACATTTTTCATAGGTCTGCTGAGCATTGTCCAAGGTGATACAGTCTGCCCACTTCTCTTGAGACAGTTGCAATTTTAGTTTTTCATAGTTTATTTTTTAAATATTTTGTTGTGCTGGTTAAACCTATCAAGTAATGATCAGTAATATCGGTTTGAAATATAAATGGAGTCGGTTTAGATATTAATTGTTTGTTGTAACGCAAAAATATGTGATCTATGCAGCTTGATGACACTGCAGTCACGCGGGTAGCCTTGTTTACACAAGAAAAAAGACCATTTTTGTTCATTAAATTTATATATTCCGTGGTTTTTAAAGAGACTCGGTCTAAAATATTAATGTTTATATCGCCAATAAATATCTCTAAGTGATAATTACCTAAAGTCCCAAGATATTGCTCTAAGTCGTTTAAAAAAACATCTAAATTAGTTGAGGGAGGTCTATAACAACAAGTCATGCAAATATTAACACTATCTATTTTCATGCCTACTTGTATACATCTTGTTTCAGAAAAAGATATTATGTTTGTTAAATATTTTATATTATTTTTAATGTATACAACTAGGCCATCGTTCTTATTAAATTGGGAATTATTATAGATCAAATTAAAATTGGGTAGATTAAAAAGACTTACTTCATCCTCCTCCAAACAAAAGGTCGATAGAACTAAAATGTCGATATTTTCAGGCTCAATTGACTCAATTAATAACGCCAGTTCATCAAAATTCTTTCTCAAGCTTCTGACATTTAAGTGAGTTATTTTTAACTTGTCCTCACACTTAATGAACTCTTTTACCTCTCCAAATATGGTGTCTCATACCTCTCGCTCTCCTCTATCGCTCCCAAAAAATTTAACATAAAAAATTTCCTAGAAATAAGATAATAATAATAATGAAGACAGTAGAAACAATATATATAATTTTCCCCAGGAAAAAGAACTTGTAACAACAACCAAAAATTGAAAAAAAATAAACACTATTAAAAATGTTTGCATTCGCTCGCGTAATAAAAATGATACTACATTTATTATTTAAAAAAATTTTTTTTTATTGTTTAAACAACATTTTATAATAATATTTTCTTGCTACTAGGGTTTGTGGTAAATTTAGGAACGCGCCAGTAGTAGTTTGCAAAATATTATTATTTTGCCTTTATATTAAATCATTTGTGTTTACAGGTCGGAAAATCAGTAGCAAGTCAGACTATCAACAAATTAGAGTGTAAATTCGAAGGCGTGGTATTTTTAAGTGAGGTAGCTAGTCGTAGTAAAACGTTTGATGGCGATCCTATAAATATTGATCATGCATCATACTGGGTGTAGTCTATACGAGGCTTTCATGTGAAGACGCTGTGTTAGAGATGTAAAATTTGTGAGTCCAAATTTTTGTAATTAAGTTAAAGTGCCCTGAAGAACCGAATAAATGATGACTTAAGAATGAAGGTAAATCCTAGAGACATTGAAGCTGGTTTTTCTATGGGAAAACTAAATAAAAATTGCGGTTTAATCACTGAATCTGGTAACGAAAATGATCGGCTATTCGGTCCCAGATTCATAAAAAAAGTGAATAATGGTTATAGTGTCGATGTAACCAAAACCCAAACTATCGGAGCCCAAAATTTAAGTCTTGATGTAAAGCAAAATGATTTAGAGCCAATTTCAAAAATTACAATTTTTAGATTCAAAGTTGTAAATAATAAATTCACGATGGTACTGGAAGTTAAACTACTAATATGTACAGGCATCAACTGTTTAAATGTCATGAATTATATTTTTATTACGAAGGAGAAAATATATCTTATATTGAAGTTTTAATTGTTTCAGATAGTTGTGATTATCTGTTGTTCATATCTAATATTTACCTCATTTGTAATACTAAATTATACTACATATCATGTAATACAGGCTTACTGAAAACGCCTATTTGTGGGTTCCGGTGTTCAGGTTGATATTTTGTTTGTTTACGATACGGAAAAAAATGCAACGTTATTCAGTAAATTTGTCTTTAGTATATTAACACTCGAATATGAAAAGTGTCACAATTGTCAGAATTACCTAACATCTATTTTGCAACGAATTATGAAGTTCAGATTTATAATAAATTTTATTGTTCCCCTAGATTCAATTAAAGCTCTAAAGGTTAAAAACTAAAAGAAAACCGGCGATCTATGCTTTAATAAATATATTTCAATCATATTTATAATATGACTTGCATATAAGATAAAAACAAAGATTTCTAATCTAAATAGTATACACTAATAACAAAAAAAATTGGACCGAGATAGGATTCACCTTTTTTAAAATCCGCACCTAGTGAAACTAGCCTAAAAAAATAATTATGTCAAAATGGTTCCCTTCAGATTTTTCCATATATAATACGTCATCTGTCAATCTTGGCATCTTCCAAAAATGTAGACAATCCTTAGCATCTACTAGATAGTAGCGTAAGACTTCTAATTACGTACCAATCACAATAAAATTTAAGGAAAAATCTTGATAAGAAAATCAAAAATTATGGAAGCTTATTATATTTTATCTAATACAATAAAAAGAAATGAAAATAAAGAGCATCCAATTTTGCTAAACCAACCAGCACAGACCCCACGCATAATGAAATCTTACTCCAATTTTGAAACGAACACTGGCCAAGGCAAACCTAATGACGGTTTTTCATACCATTTAACTGAGTTACTCATATATAATAATGGTTTTCGTTCTGTTTCAGATCGGGTGTGTAAGGAGAAAGACAGATTCTATCTAGGTATACCATCAGAGTAGTATATATCGAATTTGAAATAAATGATTTAATAAAACTATCATTAATAAAGATTACTAAAATATCATGTTTTTAATTATTATCTTAGTTTTCTAGTGATAACAAACATCTAAAGTAAAAAGTGAGCTTTTTTACTTTTTACCACATTTAACGTTCTCATTACGTTTTGAATTACCTTGAAATGTTATTTTTCTAATGAATAGATAAATTGCTTGAAGGAAACTGGTGAATTTTAAAGGTATATCATTACCAGAGGGTTCAGGGCTTACTTCTAGGCTATTGCAGAAGTAGATAGAAAATCAAACCTTTCCATCATTTATACTGTTTATCGATGCGTCGAGATTTACACGAAAATGTATAATTAACTTACACAGCATACATCAGTGGCGAATTGTAATTTCTCATTTCATCATTCAATTGAGCTATCAACAATGTTTTTCTCTTTATATTTGAAGACAAATATTTGGAGCGTTATAATTTGACCATTTTTGTTACCTGAGAGCTTGACAGAAGAAGTATATTATATATATTTTTAATACATACATGACGCAAGCTTTAGTAAACAAAAATTTTTTTATATAAAGTTAATAATAATAGGCTTTATTTTTAACTCGGCGAAGTTCAGCATAGAACCTAAGACACATACAAAATATATAAAATTAAATTTACATGTTGGCAACTTAAGGTACTAACTAGGCAATGAAACTTTTGTAATTATAAAGGTATACAGAAGGTAACACAAGCGTAGGAATGACATTTTATAAGATCACTAAAACATTTTGACATTCTATGGCGTAAGTATATTGCTCTTACCAACTAATAATTCAAACTTGGCTAAGTAAATGTTGCTTATATTTTTTAGGTCATACAGTTTGCAAAAAATATCAATTTTGGCTAACTGATGATTGCATATTTTCATTTAACCAAGTTCCCAATATTTTAAAGTGATATGCTCTTTTACACTCACCCCAAAAATGAACCGTACACAAGCATTTTGTATTTTTTGAAGCCGGTATTTTGAATTTCTGTTAAGAAAAGGCCAATAAACTGTGTCACCATAATTGCAGTGTGATAAAACAAGCAATTTTCAATTTTTAATGTAAATTAAAAATTTTCTTAAATTAACTTTTGAGTTTAAACTATATGCCTTTTTGATGAGACAGGACAGGGATTATGAAAGTGTCCATGTATAAATAAATCATTTCCTCTGTCCCGTTTGTCTAATGCAGGGGTTTTTTAATCAATTTGCATTTTATATTAAAAATATTTGCCTAATAAGTGCTTAAGCAAAATATCAAATTTACATTCAAGAAACAGGACAAATTCCACTTTACCCCGTCCAAAAAACTATCTCGGGTCGTAAAGATATGCTTAAGTGAAAAACCCGTCTCATTTCGAGAGATAAAAATATTGCGTCTACCGCATTAAAGTGAATTTAAAAGGGAGTAAAAATACTTCTTCCATTGCGCATATCATTTTCTTTATGCCTCTTGGCCTAATAGCTTCGCTCTCACTAGATAAAAATGCTCTTAAGAAATTTATATTTATTTCCGTAATAAAATGCCCTAGGAATAATTTCTCTAATACAACCTGAAAAGATTTTTTCAGAAATTTTTACCCCGAACATCTGAAAGATATCAAAACCCTCTGCCTGGTGTCAAGTGACAAAATAAAAGGGCAAATGATTTTGGAAATAGGAAGACAGGTATCAAGATACCATTAAGGACTTCCTTAATGCTTTCGACAGACGGGATATACATTTGGCATTTGAGTTAATATATTTTTTTAAGCCTGGGATGTGTTTTATTAATGGGATTTTATGTTTAGGTGGAAGCAGAAAACGGAAAGAGGTTTTTGATGTTATGAATAGTTGCTATAACCGAACACTGACTAAACATTGATAAACCTGTGTTTGTTCAAAATTACACTACAATAGCAAGACTTAATAGAACTAATTTATCTCATGGGGGCACTATGATTATAACGTCTATAAACAACGATTTTTCACCGGTAACTTTTTATTAGAAAAAGTAATTGAATTTTCCATAGTTTACCATAATACATACGACCTCTATATTATTTGTGTATATAGAATACCTGACGCTGACTTACAGACTTTCCTTCAAAAACTACTAAGCTTGCTAGAATCCTTGCCCTTTAAAGGTAAATTAATTTTGTGTGGCGACCTTAATATTGATTTTTCCAGTGTGTGTGCTGCTCAAGAATTTCTTCACTCTATTTTCGTCTTAATGGGTATAGTAAAGCATATTAACTTTCCTACCAGAATAACTAGAAATAGTTCTAGTACCATCGACTATGTCGTGTCATCTTTTGCTCCTGAATTCGTAGATTGTACGGTTTTTAATTGCGGATTTTCTGATCATGAAGCTGCAATAACAAAATTTTCCATAAATTAAATAAATGTAATAAAATGGAAGAACAGTTTACTTAAAATAATATTGCAGAATCCTAAAAACTTCTTTAATATATAAGAACGATTGTTTTCCGATAAAAAAATGTTGACAGTTGTATATCTTAATCAATCAATATTTATATCTACTGAATACTCGTTTCTCTCAAAACAACTTATTAGAAATACTACAACATTAGAAATATTTATCGTTTTAATATGAAAAATTTATTATTTAAAAAAAAATGTTTTAATAGACTCAAATCATATTTTTAAATCAAGACACATAATGGTGATTTTGAGTAAAAGCTAATCTTTAAATGAAACCAATATTATTTTGATTAGTGTAAATGTAAACTTTTATTACATTAAAACTTGTGTATTTTCAACCCAATGTTTCTAAATTTTCATATTCAAAAAAGGTTTAGTCAAAAAAAAAATATTTACTTAAATGAACAATATGGCAATATTATTATAATCAGTTTAGTTCAAGTGATAAAATATGTTTTGTTTAATTAGTAAGAATAACATTTCTCCTTTTGAAAGAAAAGTTTTTTAAAAATAAGTTCATATACTTAAATGAAAAAAAAAACGTATAATAATTTGAATTTTTAAGTAGATTAAAGAAAGTATATTAATTATTTATATTAGAATGCATATTTTTTATATAAAAATCACATTTCTTATTTGGAGTAAGTTACTTGTTTAATTTCGATTAATTGTAAATCAACAATTATACCTTCCTTAACTCTAGTAAAATTAAGTAATTAATTCTAAAATTTTGATACTTGATTTGTTCAGGAATTTATTTAGTAGTAGAATTTATTGATATTTAATTTAAATCTATTTTTCTTTACGTACATAGAAAGCTAAAATTTATTCCAATTTTTAAATGTTTAAAATGAGATATTCCTTTTTGTGTATAGTATGTTAAATTATAAAATGTTTATTAATTGTCAATGATCTTTGCTTTATTGCAACAGTCACTTGGAAAATTTTAACATTTCAGGAGTTGCTATGAATAGTAGTTTTGATTTTATTAACAAACAAAAATTCTGGTGAAATCTTAACTGGTTCGCACGAAATCCCTTGATTTCCTCACATGAAATTCACCTGCTTTCACATTCAAAGCAGGGGCACAAAGAAAACTTGACAAAAACGATAATCTGCACGAGCGGTTCCCGAATTTGCTTTTTCTCACGCACATTTAAGCAATTTCGGCTACTTCGAAAGATAAGACTCGGTTAAATGACTTTCTGAATATGTAAACGTGATGCGTCGAGATCCATCGTCAAATGTGCATTTGCAGACGATATTTGGCTCCTTGACTACACTGAGAGAAAACTTAAATTCATGGTTAAAAAAAGAAGCAATTTCTCATTGTGTCGCGATATTATTATTGCCAGCAATTCTTGCGGATTATTCTCGCCGCAGAAACAAAACGCATCAATCCTCGAACGCAGATTAAAAGATTGTTCGGTTTGGTAACAAAAAAAAAAGCAATCGGAGACCGCGGCTCGCAGGATAAATTTCCCGATCGTAACCGGAAAAATGACACAAATAAATATTACTTGCCTCTAATCCGGCATTGGAATCTATCGCTACAAAAAAAGATACCATTTTCTCCCTGTTCGCTATATAGATTTGATGGGAGATTCTCTCGTTTGGTGTTCAGTAGCGTTTCAATCCGTTTTTTCAATCGTGCATTCTGTTCTATGCAATTGTGTGTTTGTTATAAGAAAGTAATTATTCAAGGCAATCTATGCCAAGAACTGATTGGCTCAAATAATTTGAAGTAATGGAAATTTATTATTTTTCTTATTTTCAGACATAGACTTATTTTAGTTTCACTTATAGAGTAGAGTAATAATGTAATGCTTTTTGTATGCACAAGGTACCACACATTTAAAAATAGTAATTAAGGTATTAATGAAAAAAAAGTATAGAATACAAGCCAAGTGAAAAAATGAATAAAAATGTTATGTTTCTTATATGATTTAAATATTTGGGCTCATTTTCCATTAAGAATCAATAAAAATCATAAAAATTTATGGACCTATTTTGTGCCAAATTGCGTGAAAAATAATAACTTTAATATGAAAAAACAAAAAAAGAGGATATATATTTAAAAAAAATACGTTTCGCTATTTTTGGATCTAATTTTGTCCTATCTCATATGTAAGGCTAAATTGCGTAAAAAATTTATCACATATGATATATTTCTCGTGACCTTAGTTTATATGTTTGCTGAATTTTTACTTTTATTAGATATAGATAACAAGAACGACTTAAGACGACCAATTATATATTTTTTCGACATTTCGATCTCTATAAGATCATCCTCAGAACTCTAGAAGGTACATAAAAAATAAATAAAATCATTGAATCAAAGATCATTAAATCAATTTTATACAAGTAAAATCACATTATGAAATTAATTATTTTGAAAAATTGGTTATAAAACTTCACTAAAATAAAAAAATTACACTCAACACAAGTTCTGAACCTTCCAAATTAAAAAACCAAAAGGTCAAAATAGACAACATCAGGAAGATCTTATCAAAACGAAAAACTGCATATTCACACATATAAACTACAAGTAGTGGATGTTTGTACAAATATTCTTAAGACAATTTAACTAGACACCTATAAATTAGTTTTTCTATTTATTACAAATATCATGATTAATACAAGAATTTATAGGCCGTTCTTTGCTCTACAGTTTTTACGTGTTTTTTGTTATACCAAGATAAAAAAATTGACTTTTGAAAAACAGTATATAATAAGAAGATTTGGCATAATTTTTTAAACACCTGTAATTTGCATTATATCTTATATTATTTAATAGGGAGCTAATAAAATAAAAATAAATTGAACTCCATATCACAGTTCTCAAATATATTGTATTATAAGAATAACGGATTACACAAAATTTGCCCATATTAATATCAGCATCAGATCTACTTGTGTAATCATTAATTAAAAAAGCAAAAAAAAAAACAACACTACAACACTAGTTAGAGATACTATGGTTAACTAAATGAAAAAAAAGTTGCTCAATGAAGTGTCTATAAATATTCTGTCATATTCTTCTTTAGACTCGAAATAGCAAGGAATATAAGAGGAAAATTTGCGTTTAATAAAGTTCTTTATATTTTGTTTATTATAAAAGATACAACATCAACATTTTCAGAGTGGGTTAAGAAACGATCGAGAATTTAAAAATAAAGTAAAAAATAATGCCACTATGTTAAATGATGCTGTAGTCAGGTGTCAGGGTTGAAATTAAAAGTTAAAAACGACGTCCTACCTGTCTTTTTTCGCTATTGTCTTCTGACTATACACATACACAAATGCATATAAAATAGATCCAATGATGCTTAGTACAGGCAAAACGCGGGTAATTCTTTGGTAATTATTGATAATTCTTAATATTTGAGACGAAGTTTAATTTACGACTATTTAGTAATCAAGCCGGTCTATTTGAGAAAAAATTAACTATTTCTTAGAGTAGCTAAATAAACAGTTAAATTAGGAAGCAGTACGAGATGGTTCTATTTGCATGTTATGTACTTTATTATTGAAATAGATCTTTATATACATATAATAAAAGAAATATGTAAAATACATATTTCTTATAATTTGTGTCCAGTCGTATCTAGTCGAAGTAAACAAAACTCATAGACAATAAATAAAAATATGTTTATTTATAAATAAAATGGATATATCGATTCATAAAAATATAAAACAAAAATAATATAAATAAACAGTTTACTTTTGAAGGGGTTTAACCACTTGTTAAAAAAAAGTCTGTAGATACTCAAATTTCTTTTAATCTTTTTCCTAGATGCAATTTGCACAGTCCTAATAGTCAATTTTGGGATAAAATAGTCAATTTTAGGATAAAATCCCATTTCACATTTTTTTTTCTTGACACATTTTTATAAATATGAGAAAACAGTTAATTTTGGGATAAAGTCACATTTCACAATTTTTCTGTTCTTGACTTATTTTTTTTCAAATCTTTGTAATATTTCTTATATAATTTGGAATAAGATTATATGTATAACGTAGGTGCTAGTGATATTATATTATTGGTTCTAATGACTGTGTGAATTTCTATATAAAGTCGAAATTATACCCATTTGTAATAGCGTCATTTTTGTTTATCTTTGTTTAGCATTTTCCAAAGAGCGGCGACAACAAACTTTTGAAAAAAATTAGTGTCTGATGATTATTCATCTTTTATATACTAGGTGATGTGAAATATCCGTCCCTGTCAATCAAAAATATTGGTTTGTCAACTTGTTCTTGAAAGTTATTTCGAAAAGTGTTAAATAATGCCTAAAAAAAGATATAATAGGTATAATGAACAATCGCAGCTGATGATTTTAAATATATTGTTTTTTTTTCAACTGGAAAAGGAACAAGTCCGAAACGGAATTGCACTTCAAATTAAGAATGTGATACAGCGAGCCGCAGATGCAACAAAATTGAGCACAACAACGATCGCAAATATAAAGAAGAATGGGATAAAATCAGATCAGGACTACGTAGCCCGTATATCTTCCAAGTAAAAGACAGCAAAAACCAAAATTACAACATATTTGAAACATAGAATTCGGGACATAATTTATTGTATGTACGCCAGAAAAGAATATGTAATATTGGAAACAATAAGATAAAAATTCAGGGAAGAAATTGAATATTTTGAGTTTTCCATTGACTCCTTAAAAAGATGGATCAATCGTATAGGCTTTAGGTGGAAAAAATCAAATAACAGAAAATATTTGATAAACTTGCCAACTATTGTTTAAATTCTTCAAATCAATTTTTTAAGAGAGTATATTATCAAAAATAGAAATGTAGGTCCGGAAGGTTTTACTCTAGTTTTTATTGACGAGACGTGGATTTTTAGCAAGGGATCATTTCGTAGTAGCTGACAAGATGACACCAAGCACACGGATTCAAGGAAAAACAGTGAAGGTAAAAATTATCTGGTTATCTTTTTAGATTTTTTTTTGAATAAAAACTATTGCTCGTGTAAGACCTCTAACTTCATAATTTCATCTGTTTCATAGTTTCATATAATTTCTCTCTAAGACAATATGAGGGAATTTAACTCCATACACTACTCGTATGTGCATGGAACATTACTTATTAATTATATTAAATTTATGTTCTGGAAGAATGATTTCTAAAAGAAGTGAATTGAATTATCTTTTATTTTTAAGGTCATCGTTATATCGTGGTCCACGCCGGAACCAAAGATGGCTTCATCAAGGGTGCAAATTTAATATTCAAGAGTGGATTAAGGACGGGAGATTATCATGACAATATGAACAGGAAAAACTTCAAAAACTGGTTTAAAGCTCAGCTGGTTCCAAATCTTCCCCCAAAGTCATTTATAATCATGGAAAATGCAAGTTACTATTCTGGTTTATTAGAAGAAATCCCGAGAAAATCTTGGACAAAGCAGAGACTGACCGAATGGTTAAAGAAAAAGAATATTGACTTTCCAGAAAAACCCATGAAAGATAAAATATGGCCTACCATATCATTGCCAGTTTAATGCAATTGAAATGGTATGGTCGGAATGTAAACGAAAATATGACCAATATATTTCTAATTTTAAGGAGCCTGTTCCAGTTTTAATTTCTGACTACATGGGAAAGGGTAGTAAACGAAATTTCTATAGATCATTGGCAAAAATATGTTTTTCATACAGAAAAGATAATTGAAAAGGCTTGGGAGGCAATATAAGTGTGTGATGCCTATGACATTCTGCCACTTGTGATTACGACTGACGAAGACGACGATGACGAAGACAATGTCCCTGATTTCAGTTCTGACTCTGACAATACTGACGAGATTGATTAAGTTTTTTTTGTTCTAGCAAATTTTATTTTATGATCGTCGTTTAAGTATTCAGTCATATCGTTGCAATTTCATTGACTTTGTAATGCAATATGGCATTTTTTTTTTGAGTTTGTATGTTTTATTTTTTGGAATGGTATTTTCATTTTAATGTGTTAACATATTCCTTCAAGCAGCATTTTTTTTCATAAACAAGTAAATTAAATTGTCAGTATTAAAATTTTTTCCAGTGAGTTAAAATAATTTTATACCATTATTCACAATTTTTGTAAGCTCGGTTTTGTTACGTCTACTGCTCGTACCGAATTCTACTTTTCAAATATGTTGTAGATTTGGTTTTTGCGGTCTTTTGCTTAGAAAATATCTGAGCAGCGTAATCCTGATCTGATTTTGTCCCATTCTTCTTTATATTTGCGATCGTTGTTGTGCTCAATTTTGTTGCATCTGCGGCTCGCTCTATCACATTCTCAATTTGAAGTGCAATTCCGTTTCGGACTTAATTTTTTTGGGAATGAAAGTATATACACGAGTATTAAAATATAATAATATGCTGCTAAAATAAATCATTTGTTAATTTCTGAACGTATAAAAATACATAGCAGACTATTAATTTCTGAAGGCGATAGTAAAGTTTCTAACCTAATATTGATTGGCAAAAATATCTACGCCATACGTTTTTTCTCACCTGGATGACTTTAATACAAATGGGTATAATTTCGACTATAGATCTTAGTCTACCGTAACATAAACATAGGATGTTACTTATAAACGCTCCAAATGTCAAAATTTTTATTAAAGTTCGAAGGCTTTTTATATTTGATCTTAAACAGTGGATATTTCGCTGAAACTATTTAACTATTTCCACTGGATTTAACACTAATCCATTTTTCTTGAAACAGGCGTATGCTGTTTGTAAATTTTCGTTGATATAGATAAAAAATAGAAACTTAAGAAGAGGTTAAAGTAAATAGTAGATTATTTTGGCGACATACAGATCACGAAAGAAAATTGACAAATTCTTAAGCAACTCAGCTATGAATCATGTAAATGGCGAAAGACCTCAATATGATCCTCACTCACTCTTTTCTTTTGGTAATTCTCTTTATTAGATAGAATCAATTAATAATAGGGTATAAATTTCCTATAATATTAGAGCTTACAACTCGCGAGGTCACTAAATTTTCAATATTATTTTTCTGTTATTCGGTTATAATACTTCTCTTTCTATACATGCGAATTAACGACGATCATAATAAACCTGTGCTTATTACATATAAAGAGTAAAACTGCGCAGTTATAAAGAAATCAGATATAGTAGAAATAAAAAAAACAGTAAAAAAGACAACTTTTTTTTTCGTGTTTGATAACTCACTTTTAACACAAGAAGATAGGATAAAAAAAATTTAATTAATGTTTTTTTTTGATGTAGTGAATATAGGTGTATAAAAAATATGTAACTGTATTTTGATTCGGGTATTATGATGGAAAGTAAATGGAGTAAAAATTAAGAAGCGGTTAATAATTTAATATTTTTTCATAAATTTCAATAAACTATTTGTTTTCATAACCATAAAATAATTTTAAAAAATTATCAATTAAATATTATATATACGAAAAAGAAAAGTCTTAAATTATAGTAACATTAAAATTACAATTAAAAATCTCACTCAGTGTGTAGATTGGACGGCCAGCTGGCATAGTCTCTAATGTCTTTTAAGAAATTGAAAGACACTTAGCATTTTTAGGATGGTTTGTTAGTATTTTCTCCAAACCTAATAAAGGTTGTGATTTTTTTTTTAATTTCACATAAACACTGATGGAGAGACATATTTATGATGGTAGGATTTATTTTCTTTTTAAAAGTTTCTTGACATGACTTGCTATAAGGAATTTTAAACATGGCGCGGATAATGCATAATACTTTAAAGATTAATGCACTTTCAATAGTACAGGAGTTGCTTCAGGAAGACAAATCATAGGTCAAAAAAGAACTAACTACGGCTACAATTTACGCTGTTCATGTTAACAGGGATATCCTGATATAAAACTATAAGCTCTGTATTAAACATATAAACTTCTAGAGTAAATCAAAAACTTATCCCTTTAATTTTAAAATCCAATGCAAAAACCTTGTAGGTATTCCAGGCATTACAGAAATTTAAATAATCACAGTTGAATCCTTGAAGAAAATTAAGGTTAACATAAAAAATAAGATAAAGACAAATACCACAATAAATATCTAGAATGAGATGAAAATTCATCAGAGAGAATTGAATGGCAATAAAATAATAATTACTGTCATATAAAGTATCAAAAACACATGATTTTAACATATAGGAGTCAGAGAGTAGGTAATGGAGAAATAAAATGCAACGATAAAAGCGATTAAATAAAAAGTCAAAACGAAAAGAAAATGAAGGCAAATAAGGACGTGAAGATCCCGATTAAGGAAGACAGACTTAATAAAATACATGGAATTTTCAAAATTGAGTCATTTATGTTAACACTTTGTAGAACTCGTTAATTTAACAAAAATTACCTATTCAAAAAGTAAAAAAATTATTTTTTTAGGTATTTAATCCGTAAAATAGTTAACGTTTTTTCAAAAAAAAATTTAAAATTTGTTCGTCTAACATACAATTTCCCTCACTTAATTCACGACTCTTAACGAGCTTCGAAAATAACATCTCGGTGTCCACAAATTAAATTGCAACAATTCTCAATGCGCTCTCGAAGTTCTTCCGGAGTATTTACTGCTCCATCATGATACACCAACTCTTTCAAATAGCCCTACAAAAGAAAATTCGCTAGGCTTTAAATCTGGATGGCGAGGAGGCCGAAAAATGGGTCCATTGCACCCTATCCGTCTATTCGAAAACTCAATATTTAGATATTCATGAACTTGTGGTCTAAAATGTGGTGGAGTCGTATAATATAGGTACCCTCATTCTATCTCATATTTAGAGGAACAAGTTCTGATAAAAAGTAGGTCCAAAACATTTCATGAAGATCTATGGTAAAATTGAGTTCATTTTACAGCCTGCAGATTTTCTACTACTCGAATATGATTGACGTGGAAATTTTTGCTGGGAATCTCATATAAATGTGATCCCGACTGTACACATCTTATTTTTGTTATTTGGCTTAATATTAAAAATTATCTCAGTGCGCCCCTGATGCGCCCAAAACGTTCAACACACCCCTCAAACTATACGGAAACGACTAAAAAAAAATAATTACTTCCTTATTTATTGCTTATTGTGACGGGGTTCAATATTTTTGGGATAGCGCGGTCGATTCAGAAGTGGGATAACAGATACGCCGATATACGTTGTAGTATTTTTTTTTCGGGAAGCAACAAAAGATATCAAAATATAAGGGTGGGTTCGTATTGAGAGGGAGA
This sequence comes from Anthonomus grandis grandis, assembly GCF_022605725.1. Lineage (NCBI taxonomy): Eukaryota > Metazoa > Arthropoda > Insecta > Coleoptera > Curculionidae > Anthonomus > Anthonomus grandis. Next base: position 22,382,289 of record NC_065554.1, on the reverse strand, counting down.
TCTGTTCGCTCTTATTTATTTGGTTATAATTGATTACTTTTTTATCGTGTTTTCTTTGACGTTTTATCTGTATTGTTTGATTAAAACTTAAATAAAAAAAAATTATTGTCGCGTGAGGAATTGGTTAAAGCAAGCTGTGTTTATCTTTAACAATATCCCCAACTGATATTTGACTTTTCGAATAATAATACCATACAAAAGCGAATAATTGAACAAAAGAAACTATAAATAGGGTGGGTGTTTTCTACGTAATCACAGATGGTGTAGTGCTACACCCCAAGTAACGTTATAGTAGTGTTCCAATATAATTTGAAAAACACCGAACGAGAGCACGGAATATTTAAAATTACTTTTTAATCTGTTTTTAATTAAATTCATTAAATTCCAGAACATCCATTATTTTAATTTTTGTATATTTAAATTATGGAGCTAGATCAGTTCCGGCTCTTTTGCATATTGTTCGGGCGAATCTGCACGATAAAATTGTAAAATAATATGACCTAAATACTATATAACTCGCAGATATTATTCAAATTTTAAACGTATTGACATTATTGGAAAATATTATAAATGATTGCTGTGCAATTATCAACCGTAAAGCCATATGTTGTGTATTTAAGGGATGCACTTGGTCGGTGTATACATGTATAATGTCATAATGATACAGAGCGGTTAAGCTGCATAACTACAAGGCAAACAACTGTTAATGCCTTTACATAAAGATTTACGTTTTAAGTAATATTTGTTACGGATATAAAACCATAATGATAACTACATTTGTAACGCTGTGCTTGATTTATTAAGAAAAAAAAATTACTACTGGATAGGGTGATATTATTTACCTAAAACTTCATATCTCGATACGAAAAAAATGTATGTACTTAATTATGTCCTCATTTATTCCTTAAGTTATATTGAAGCATTTTTACTTTTGTGAGTTTCTTATTAAAATAAGAAGCTTTAAATTTTCAACATTTATTTAATCTTTCAGTATAAAATTATTAACAAAACAAATAACACAAATCTATAAACTGGAAATATATGGTGTGAGAAGATCTGGCTGAGAAAAAAAGAAATAAGGGATGAAATGATTCTAAAAGTACACTAAATGGCATGTAATACCATGAGGTCATGGTACTGCTATTTTTCTCTATGCGAGTAATATAACAGTTGGCAATCTGCGCAACAACATACATAAGGCGAAATTTGAACATAATAAAATGGGTTCATTACTAGCCTATTTGATCTATCTAGAACGAATAAAATGAATTGACAGTGGATTTTTAAAAAAAAATTACACCTTGGCTCTAGTAATATTTATTGTTCTATTCATCAGCACCTAAACCAAAATCCAAATTAAATGAAACAAGTGTCAAATGTTTGTATGAGAATATACTCCATTACCAACTTCGATATCCAAATATCTTGACTCTAATAACTTACAAATTATTTATTGACGTAAATCAATTCAATTGTTATGTTTGTAAGTTGACATTTTAACGATATCTGATAGTTAAAAGGTTTCGAAATTTGAATTTATGAGACAGGTGTAAATTTATTTTGTTAGTGATACGTATTTTCCTAATCGATATAAGAACGTTTTATATCAATTGATTGTCCCATAAATGTACAGTAAGTAACCAAGCTGTATATTAGCGATGGGAAATTGCCCAGAAACACCGAAAGCAATGACAAGATATTAAAGGTAATTTCGTTTTAAATTGCCATCATAGCAAGGAAAATCAATTTTGTAAAATGTACCAAAGGTTCTCGTATATACGTGTCTTTCAACGTAATTATATGCCTTCGCTAAATTCTGTAAATTGGATGTATTAGCTTTGGGACTTGTATGAATGTCCTAGTTAAGTCCCAAGCATAAAAGAGAAGTTTTTCCTTAACATTTTAATAAAAAAAAAACATTAATTTATTTTAGTACATCCAAATCAAGAACGCGTCGTTGAAAATGAAGCAACCTAAATGCAAAATAGTTTTTGCGAGTTTAAACGGGAAAACGATCCGGGGATAAAACTAGAAAATGAAAATGCGCCGTTCGCTAAAATCGTAATCGTAAATAGAAACAAAAGTGAGAATTAATGTAGCGGAAGTAAATTATTGTGCCGCCTGAAAAAAGTGCGATTATTTTTGAAGCCTTCGTCGTTCTCGTTTATGAATAAAAATGAGAAGCGTTAATAGCAAACCGTTTTAGTATCGATAGGATCATTTTGTTTTTTAAGAAAACGTTATAAATTAATTTCCTAAAAACGAGAATTTTAGTTAGGAGAAAATTATGAAATTTAACAGTAGCGTAGATTCACTAAAAGAATCTGCAAAGCTGCTAAAAAAACATATAAAAAATGGAAATCATTAAATGCAAGAAAAGTTTTGTCCTTGGTCCTTCTTAAACTTACCTTCATCAAAGTCAGGAAATCGATAAGTCCTTCTTCCGACCTATTAGATCACAAAGGAAAAATATACTTGATTCAAAAAATAAATAACATGAAAAAAATCCTTAGTATGTTCCGCTCTCAAAAATGTCAATTTTATTATTTTTCCTTAATTTAACCAACTAGTTTCTTTGAAGTTATGGGATATATGTTGTCTCTTTCTCATGGCAAATATAAGCCTCAAACAGAAATTTTAAAATTTTTGGATCCTATATGAGTCGGAATTATCAAGTCAAGGTCCGTAAATCGTGTCATAATATTATAAAGGTGACAGTATTAAGATTTAAAAAAATAAGACTAACAAATATAGGTCATTCAACTGTTGGTCAATCTTATGTGCAGGAAGAAACTTAGGATTTTGAAAACATTTTGTGACTTGCACAACTCACATGCGTCCAGTTTACATATACGTCTATGTTTCCGAGATTTCAATGGTCACTTTCGAATTGGGGACACTTTTTCCACAATAAGCAATTATAAATCTTATAATAATTCAAACTAAAGTAAAGAAAGGATAAAATTAAATAATTAGATCATAACATAGCGCACATTATTAATTCGAGCCAATTTGACACGTGTAGGAAATGGAATCTGATGCTTAATACTACACCTAGAGATATCGATTATTTAATCAGAAGCATGCATGTAAGCATAAATAATGTTATATTATGTACATCGCAGCTTATTAATACAATAACGAGCTACTATATATCCGTATACATCCACAAACGACTTAATAATTTTTAAATAACTCCTCTCGGTTCACTTTTAAACATTTAAGCCGGGCAATTCAAATTATTTTTAGCAAACAACGTTAATGGAAGCTAAATATTTCAACACTTAAAGCAACTTAAACACGGTTTACAACCGTGGCGCTCATAAAAACTGACAACCGCTAAACTTGCAACATTTTCTTAATGATTTAATGAAAATTTCGAGCGAGTTAAATAAATAAAACGTTACCGCGATGTTACTCTGGAAATAATAATTTAATGTTACCGTTTTGATGACAGCTGAGAGGTTAATTCATGCACCTCATGACGCATTTATTTTGTCGGTATATTATATTAAGCTTATATATTAAAACGATTCGCAAAAATATAATTTAGCTGGGGAAACTACCTTTGACCACGTATAACATGCATGTTTCCAAATATTATTAATGCAACGTAAACAAATCCAAAAGCATTCCGTGCTGTACTGGCGGTAAAGAATCAATTTTACAGTGGAAAACATGGAAACCTGCCGCGGAAATGGAAATGGAATAAATTTGTTTATAAATATAGAGACGGGGGAGCGGTTTGGTTTTGAACGCGTAGTGATAATTTCATGCTTTGGATTGTTTAGATGTCAATAATGAGTTATGGATTTGTATATAGTAGCACGAAGTTGAAAAAATATTTTTGTTATGTATTTGTGTTTTGTTTGTAAATACGTATAGGGATATTAATCACTAGGAAAGGTTATGAAAATAAATGTAAAAAAATATGTATACAAATCAACTTACTTACCACAGTTTTCTAAATCAAAATAGGTACTTAAAAGTGAGAAAAAATATTCCCTTATATTAAGTATTTTTAGGGTTCATTCGTATTTCGAAAACACGTCAACCTGAACGACCCATTTTTCAGTCAGATGATCTCTAGATCAAACTAATCTATGTATATAAAATTATTGGACTAATGTATCTTTAAAGTGAAATAGCTCAGAATGTATCAATTTAATTAATTTAAAATGCTCACAAAAGTTGTTAAGATAAGACTTTTTAATATTTTACAGTTTATTTCATTATGATATTATTAGTAGTTTTTGAAAAATCCCACTTTAAGGCCAGATGAGCTCCAAGATGAAACAGCGTTATAGGACTAGTGTCTCTTTAAAGTGAAATAACTCAAAAAATATTATTTCAATTATTTTGAACAATTACCAAAATTTGTTAAGATAAGATTTTTTAATTTACCAAAGCTTATTTTATTGAGATATATTAAGTGATTTTTAAGAAGTCACACTCTAAAGCCAGTGATGAGGTCCAAGACGAAACAGGTTTATAGGACTAGTGTCTATTTAAAGTGAAATAACTTAGAATATATTAATTTAATTAATTTAAAATGTTGACAAAAGTTGTTAAGACAAGATTCTTTAATATTTTACAGTTTATTACATTATGATATTATTAGTAGTTTTTGAGAAATCCCACTTGAAGGCCAGATGAGCTCCATGACGAAACAGCGTTATTGGACTAGTGTCTATTTAAAGTGAAATATCTCAAAAATTATTAATTAGTTAGTCCAGGCATTTAAAGCGTAATATTAATTTATGTACCTTAAATGGTAAAAAATGTTTAACAACTACAAAAACTTAATTTAAACATTAACTTTAAATTAATTAATTAATTGGCCCTGACAGTTAAGACTTTATTTAAAGAGCCTGTTATGGTAAGAAATCTACAGTTCGACTGCCTGGAATAATAAAATAAGTTTAACTTAACATTTAATTAATTAAATAGAAAGTTGTTACATGATTTTAATTAAAAATATGTGACTCTTTAAAAAAATATCGAGTTTAAGTGGTTAACGTTAACTATAAGTTAACTATTTTATTACTTTAGGCATTTAAGTCATAACTTTAATTACAGTTCCAAAAATGGTACGAAATCTACAGTTCGACTGCCTGGAATTATAAAATATTGTTTTTTTTTCTTAAAGGTTAATTATTAGTCAATTAATTAAATATTTCAAATGCCTATTACATGATTTTAATTAAAGGTGCCTGACAATTGAAAATATTAATATACAATTCAACCGCTAATAATTATAAAATAATTTTAGCCTAAACGTTATCTATAAATTAATTACTTAATTATTCTAAGCATTTGAGGCATAACTTTAATTAAAGTTCCGGAAGTGGTACGAAATTGACAGTTACACTGCCTGGAATTGTAAAATAATATTAACTTAAACGTTCACTTAAAATTAATTAGTCAATTGTTCCAGGCATTTGAGGTATGACTTTAATTTTATTTCCTGAAGTAGTAGTAGTATTGTAAGAAAAAAATTAACTTTGAATTAATAAATTAATTAATTATTCCCGGCAGTTGAGTCATAATTTTAATTAGAGTGTCTCAAATGGTAAGAAATCTTCAGCTCAACTTCTTGGAGTTGTAAAATAAATTTAACTGCGACATTAACTAATAATTAATCATTTAATTAAATATTTCAGGCGGTTATTACATGATTTTAATTAAAAGCACATAAATCATAGTTCCTAGGATATTATATTAAAAGGTATTTACTTAAATAAAGAAGGTAAAATAATATTCATCAGTTTAAACCGTGACTTAATTCCTAATTAAAAAAAATTGAGGAAACTATTGAGGAATTTCTCATAAATAAAAAACATCAATCATATCCAATAAAGTTTCAAAGCACTTTAAACTATATATAATCTAATACCTATTTTGAATAAACATTTAAATGGATACTATAGGACTTGGGAGAGGCAAAATCTCGACTTTCGGTGGGGTTTTTTTTAAACATATCCCTGTCATAGTTCTTTGATATCCTGGGTATTATTTTAAAATTGTGTTTTAATGCAGCAGTTCATCCAATTACATATGAAAACACTTATTTTATAATAAGTCTTCATTATCTTCATTTCAATTATTTTGAATTAATTACAAAATTTGTTAAGACAAGACTTTTTGTGACTTGAGATATCTTAAGTGGTTTTTAAGAAGTCACACTTTAAAGCCAGTGTTGAGCTCTAAGACGAAACAGAGTTATTGTACTAGTGTTTTTTTAATCAAATAACGCAAAAATATTATTTCAGTTATTTTGAATTACCAACAAAATTTGCTGAAATAAGACCAATGAATCAAGAGTCATCTCGTTAAGATATCTTAAAAAGATTTTGAGAAATGTCACCTAAAATTCAGTGATGAGCTCCAAGACGAAACAGAGTTATAGGACTAGTGTCTCTTTAAAGTGAAATAACTCAAAAAGTATCATTTCAATTATTCTAGATTATTAATAATTTAAAGCAAAATAACTCAATGCAACAATTATATTAACTAAAAAAGGCCCCTAAATGAAAGAAAAATTCTTTTTGTTTAATATCATTTGGACTTGTTCATATTTCGATTAAACCTCAACCTAAAAAATCCCACCCTTATTTTGGTTTCATACTGATATTTTTCTAAATTTTTAATTAACTGCCTTGAAGATATTAAATGTATTATACTTTTTTTTAATTTTAATAGAAAAACAAAACTTTAATTTACTAAGACATACTTAAAATTTGCTATAAAACGCCATAAGACTTCTATTAGAATCACAATTTATTTGGTTTAAATAAATAAAACAAGAATAATTTTTTTATTGAAATTAATAAAAACTTTAAATATTATTAATATATAAATTTTTTTTTATAAAATTAAATAAAAAAATTGGCGTTAATTTATCTAAACAGATGATAAATTTAAAATATAAAAAATTAATATAATAAATTTAAAATATAAATTTAAAGAGTTTTATTGCCGTTTAAAGTTATTAAACATCTACAGAGATAAAACTACCTTAGGGATAGTATTTATCCCGCCTCTTTTATTTTTTTATATTTCGACATAGCTAATATCCTAATAATTGTGGTATCTTACATTTTTATTAAATTTAATAAAATAAAAAAAAAATATTTGTTTATAAAAAAACATAATTTTTATTGTTGCAGAAGTAGTCCATACTTGCAGTGGAGTTAATATGTCAATGGGTAACTAAAATTGCTTTGGTCATCCTCCACTAAATTTATTTAAAAATTATTCATCCTACATGTTTCAAACATATATAACATGTCCATCATCAGGAATCTATAAAGAACCAAGGAAACTTATAAGATAAAGGTTAAAAGTGTTAAAATGCAAAAGGTATTAATAATTTGGACATAAAAGTAATAAAATAGATTTACTAGAAATTTTAAAAATAAATAGAGCTATAGAGAATAATAAAACCATATGTTTCAATGATCAAATAAATGATTCATCCACAAATTTTTTTAATTCATTAAATTTTAATGCTAATTTATAATGCCTTTTCATTTTCTCATATTAAAGAGTCAAAACATTTATATTTAGTTTATAAGTATCATTTCTAATACCGCCATCTGTAGCCAACTTATTAAAGTCTATTTTTACGAACTACCGGTACTATATTTTAAATAAGGCGCGCCCTATCTTTTGAACATGTATATGGTTCTTTTGTTCTTAGTTCTTGTTGACATAACAATTAGCGTAGTGTTGTCATGTGATTTTCCAGTTTCATCTAGTTTTTCATGCATCTTAATGTAAGTTTTTTGTCTTCAACGTCCAACTGTTTATTCGTTATTTAATTAATCCTTTTTATCATTATTGTAGATGCCATTTTTATTTATTGGTAGTGGTTTTAACCTTTTGACCTTGCCACAGGCACTATAGCTTCTTATATGTATTGACGAAAACCCTCAATTTGTTTAAGTTATTTTTAATACCTTTTGTATTTTAACACTTTTAATCTTTATCTTATAAGTCTTCTTGGTTCTTTATAGATCCCTGATGACATGTTATATGTCTGAAACAATTAGGATGAATAATTTTTAAATAAATTTAGTGGAGGATGATCGAAGCAATTTCAGTTCCCCATGGATAATTTTTATTTTTCTAAAACATGAATTTCCCTATTTCATGGAAAAATATAATGGGTAAATTGGAAGAATAGCAATACTTTTGCAATACTCCTTTAGAAAGTTTTTTTCAGAATAAGCCGTTTTTTGCTCTTGACTTTGAACCATCAAATTCTTTAATCAACAGTACATTTGAAAGTCAACCTTGTGGAGCCTTTAAGAAATCACAAATCAGTACTAAGGTACAAACATAGTGGAGCGGCGAGCCTCGAGTCTAGCCGCGATTCTAGCGACGAGATAAATTTTAAGCAATTATATTCAAATAGAGGCGCATATAGTGTATAATTTGTGTTTATAATCTAAAACCGCTTTGGGATCAATCACATCCAGATCATCATAATAGATATGTTTTAGACCGGTTATGGGCCGACGTAGCCAAGGAATGTAAAATATCAGGTAAGTCAAATATTAATATGTTTTATTAAAATAAAAGCAACGTATATTATTCAAAATTAAATATTTATGTATACTGGATAGGAAAGGAGTTGACATACATTTGAAAAGTGTCTCGCGTAAACTGAGCTTCATTAGTAGCTCGTCCTCTTGGTCTGTTCACAACATTTTGAAGAACTCTGTCAGTTACCAATTTTAAATGTTTTCAAAGCCTTCTTTATGGATGATGGTGTTATGCAAAATACATATTGCTTTAATTATATCATCAGCAGTTTCTTCATTTGTTTGAAATGCTTTTGACAATATGAGCCATTTTGAATACAGAATGCCAAATGCGTATTCAATTGTTTTGCGCACTCTTGAAAGACGCAAATTGAAATTCATATTTTCTGGGGTCAAGTTTCGCCTACTATATGGTTTTAATAAATGCGTCATAAGTGGATAGGCTTCATCAGCAATAAAGACGAAAGGCGCTTTAATATTTGTTTCAGGAAGAAAGCTATCTGTGGGAATTTTCAATTTTTGTTGTTTAAGTAACTTATACCTATTAGAACTTTGAAAAGTGCCGCCATCGCTTTGTTTTCCAAAACCTCCGACATCAATAATTGTAAAAACATAATGAGCGTTGCATACTGCTTGAAAAACGATGGAATAGAACTGTTTATAATTGTAATACATTGTACCAGAGTGCTTGGGATTTTTAATTTTGATATGCTTCCCATCCAGAGCACCAATACAACTGGGAAAATTCCACAGTCGCATATAATCATCACTTATTTGAAGAAAAGCTTGTGTTGAAGGTGCTGGCATATGTTGAGGTTGCAAAACTTCCCATTATACCTTGACTGTTTCTTTTACAATTTGGTCTACCGTTGCAGCTCCCATTCGAAATGTAAATGACAGACTCTTGTAGGATTCTCCGGCTGCCAAATATCTAGAAAAGAAAGAAAAATTTTAACATAATATTACCTTCATTATAAACAAACTGATCTTAAAACTTATGTCATAAAACATGAATTTGATCGAAGTACACAGGGTTCTCTCAAAAGTGTAAAAAATAATTATTATCAATGCAGGATTGGCATTCTGTTTTCTTCATCAAATTTTATTTATTCCAGCAAAAGAAGCACAAGCAAAATGGAAAAGTCTCAGAGACTATTTTAGACGAGAACTTAAGAAAATATCCCCTCGCTCAGGGGATCCCGGAGGTTCAGCACCACGAAGTCTAATTGGGCCCATATGAGGAACCCAGAACAGTTTTGCAAGCAAGACGTCGGACTAGAAAAAACCAAGTTGATGCTCTCCTGGAAATTGAGAAACAAAAAATGAACTACATACAGAGGAAGCGAACGGAAGAACCTCGGTCGGAATCAGCACCCGATGAGGAGCAAGCTCTTTTTTGACAGTCTCATACCCTATGTCAAGAAAATTGAAGACTCTCGTAAACTGGCTTTTAGAAACAAAATTTGCAGCCACCACAATCACATCGTACGCAGTTGGAAGGGTTTAATTATAACTACGACCGAGACTACGACGCACTTGACCTAAATAACTACACTTCCTAACTCTACTTCAACTGTATTACAACAGGAAAACTATAATTTCAATAATATACCATAGATTGAAACTTTAGCCGTGAAAGAATAATATTTTTTTTTTAATTTTAATTATCTAAACACAGTTGTAATAGGTGTATTATTTCCCTTAAAATAAATGATATCATTTATGTAAACCTGTACACTATGTAGTTAATTATTTACCTTAAAGTAACTTAAAGTCTTTCTTCAGGCGAAATAGGTTATCGTAGAAAATTTGTGCATTTCTTTTGAAGAAATGGTGATACCTGCTCCAAAATGTACGAAAATGTAGATAAGTCCATTCTCACATAGTTGAAAAATCTTTCAGGGTGGTTTTTTAGTTCTCTGAACAGAGTGTAGTAGGCACCACACTTCGTTCTTCTTTCATTAACTGTATGTACAGCATCTTGTCTTAGTAAAAGTACTAAAATTCGCAATGCGGCACCACCTAGAAGAATTTTGTCCTCACTATCCGACAACATCTTGGTAACTGGACCTTAGGTTTTGTCTCTCACTAAAATGCAAAACGCGTCGCTCTACTATAGGATGTGTGTCTCTTCGAGTTTTTAATCTCGCCGCTAGGATCGCGGCTAGACTCGAGGCTCGCCGCTTCACTATGTTTGTATCCTAAGAAATTATAGTTTTCGATGACAAAAATTAAAATTAGACTTTTCACTTCATAGACAATCACTGTGTCATTTCCTAAATAGTGTTTGATTAGCCTGGAAATACTGTTTTCTCGTCAAATTAAACAAGAAATATTTTTTTGATTCTTTATTTTTTAATTCTTTTTTCATAAATCAGACTGAGATGAAGATATAAAAATTATAATTAAACTTTCTTGTAGTATAGGCTTAAGTATAGGCTTCTTTATATAAAAAGATTTTAATCAAGTACGTGAAATTCACTTACAAAACCTTAAAAAAAAAATTTCCTTCCAAATTAAGAAGTCATTCTCTGTCATGTCATTCTCGTCAAGAGTCCTTTATTAGGAACAGAATCAATAATAACATTCAAGTTACATTTTTCATAAAAAAAAAGATCCAAATTCTTAATTGCTCGTTATTGACCAACCTATTATGATAAAAACAATTTGGCCACTGACACTTAAAAATCTCTCCTTCCAGAAGCAATTTTTGGTCCTTACTGGGTACGGTTCTCGCAATTCGGTTTTTCCAGCTGGCAAATGAAGCAATATTTTAGCAGAAAAGCGGGCGGAAGCGAAAAGGCGCCGCGCTCCTGCTTTTTCTTATCGTATTTCTCTGCAAAACGATAAATTGTAAGTATAATAGCTGGGAAATACATTATGTAACACGTGCTAGAGCGAGGGAATGTAAGCTCATAAAAGGGAATATTGAAAAGCTCGAAATCTTAATAAATTTTCGAGCCTCAGTCGTGGGTTTTTTTTTCGCCTCTATTTTAAGCCGACACTTTTCACTCGAAAAATGATCAACAAAGTAAGCCAATCCTGTCATAAATCCCTTAATAAAATTCGTTTAAATCATACGAATTTCCGCGTAAGAGAAATTTAAAAACCGCACTAAAAACGCCGTAGCAGAAGACTTCATCGCTCGCCGTAATAAAACTCGAGACGTGCAAAACTTTTCCGGTAAAAAGTGGAAAATAACGGGGAGGGAAAAACTGCATCGAGAAGAAAACAATGGATGGAAGGCCCAGCCTTCGAAAGTACTTAAAAATTATGTACATGTAGAGAGAACTTAGGAAACTGTAGCAGTTAAATCATCTTGCGGTATTAGGGTTGAAGAGTTACGAGAGCTTACCAGTGGTGTAGGAAAATAGTTTACAATTTTTTTTGAATTACGTCTATAGGATTGAGAAAGGAATATTTTTATAATTATAAATATAAAAATGATCAAAAATAACAGAGTTTTTTTTATCAGAAGATCAGATAAATCTAATATAGCTGCAATTAAAATAAACTCAATGATAAGTTAAACGTAGATAAAAATTTAAAAAAAATAGTACAGGCTAAAATAACATAAGATTTAAGTAAAACACTATCTATTTACATTTTTATTTTATACTTATTTTTAAAGTGTTATAATAAATACACTAGATAGTAAGAGTTTCTTACATTTGCTTTGAAATGTTTAAAAAATCTTCCAATTTTTGCAACTTCAGAAGTAAGAGATTGTATATTTTCTTTACATAACAAATAAATAACCTCCTTACTTCATTATTTTTAGGTATAAATAAAGGATTATTTTGTGATTGTCCAGTAAGATGTTCTCTGTGTACAATCAATTAATCTTTTGGATAGTCTGAAAGCGACTCATTGTGGTTCTGTGACAAATGATACTCACAAGAATTAATTTTTCTTTTTTTTTCACTGTTTTGCCTCTTCCACTTACTTCATCTAAACTCATTTGATTATCTTCTTGATCTTAATAATTCAAAGTATTTCTTCAACTTCTTTCATTAACACGTTCACTACCAACGTCCAGTTAACTAGACGCATGGTATCTTTCATAGGGTACCCCGTCTAGTTAACTAGACGGATTTCAAATGCTGATTTATGAGGATCTATATATATTCGGTTCATTTTGATTGACTCAGTATTTAGTGTTGAGACAGAAACTACTAATAAATTTTTATGCTAATAAATTTGTCAGTGTAGAATACCCCTAATGTGTTTTGTAGATTGCCTATCCATGTTCATGTTTACGTAGCGGTTGAGATTTAAAGTTTGTGATTTTGCTTTTTTTGTATATTATGGCTGATGATCGTGATTTACCAAGGTAAGTACAAAGTAAATAATAATGCCGTTGTAGTTGTACATGTATCTAAAGTTGTTATTTTTCAAGTATAGTAAAATTGAATTATATTGTAAATATATATTTGAGGTTAGGTTAATTTGGTCTGGCTATCTATCTTGCTAAAAGTCTTTGATTTGCATGATATACTCTTTTTTTGAAAATTTTTGTTGCAGATCTGTTTGGCTTATTTTATATTACATCTTATTATTTAAATTGGACATATGTATTTATTTACAAATTAAATTGATAATGAGTAGGCATTTTTATCGGATTGAAGCATCCTAAAATCAAGATTCTAGTTTGCTTTTTTTTAGCACAGTTAAAAAATAGATAAACATTATAAAATACGGTATATTTTATAATAATAATAAATATTATATTTAATTCATAAAGAATTACATTAGGCATTAAAAAATAAAAAAAACGTTCAGCACTTCTGAATAGAATAAAAGGAAACGTCACTGCATTCAAAATCAAAAGCCATTAACAGAAGCAGAGCTGGAGCAATGTTTTCTTAAATCAGAAGAAAGTGGATCCGATTTTTCTAGTGACGATGATTTACAAGACAAAACATTTGTGATATCTGATGAAAATAGTTCTGAATCCGATGACGTCGATAACCTTTTTGACGGCTCCAAGCCAGAAGATGATGACGCTATTCAGGACCACCCTGCACAGACCAACATCAATTGACGATGATGACGACTGGACGGACACCGAAAAAGATCCTCCTAATATTCTATTTACAGGGGTGCCACACGTGTCAACACACGCAAATCCGTTACAATACTTTTTTGAACTTTTTGATGATGACTTAGTTCAACTAGTTTGTACAGAAACAAACCTAAGAGCACATGCAGTATGCCAACCAAATACAAGGACCAGTAAACATAAGAAATGGAAGGACACAACTGTTGAAGAAATGAAAAAATGCATGGGTTTGTGTATATTGGTAGGCATGATAAAACTTCCTGCTCTTTCTAAACAGTGGAGCACTAACCCATTATATTTCCATCCAATATTTGGCAAAACTATGGCGCGCAACCGATTTCAGGATATTATTAGGATGCTGCGATTTGTAAATCATGATAATGTTGATATAACCGACAAATTATTGAAAGTCTGCCCAGTTTTGAAAAAAATGTTGGGAAACATAAAAAAGTGTTTTATCCTAAGCAACACCTTTCAATAGATGAGGCAATGATAGGTTGGCGAGGCCGACTATCTTTTAGGCAATATATTTCCAATAAACACCATAAATATGGAATAAAATTGTATGAGGTGACTTGGAATTGAATTTTGATGGTTTTTGATGGGACTTTGAAAATTGAATTGATGATGGTTTTATTCTAGACATCGTTGTTTATACTGGCAAGGGTACTCTACAAGATGAGAATTCCTCGCACGCTGAGTCCGTTGTAAAAGAGCTGCTCTAAGATTATCTTAATAAAGGGCATACAATTTTTTTAGATAATTTTTATACTAGTATGAGTTTAGCAGAATTTCTTTTGCAGCAAAACACGACGATGGTCGGAACATTGCGAGAAAATCATAGGGAGACAATGAAAAAGAAATTGAAAAAAGGAAAAGTTTGTTGGAAAAAAAAGGGAAAAGTGGTTATTACAAACTGGAAAGACAAGAGAAACGTGCGAATGATTAGCAGCAAGCATAAACACACAATGGTTGAAATTGTTGGTAGAAGAGGCACAAAAAAATAAAACCGGCTTGCGTTATTGATTACAATAAGCATATGTCCGGTATAGATCTTTCCGACCAAATGCTTTCCTACTATTCGGTTCCGAGAAAAACGTTGCGTTGGTACCGCAAAATATTTTTTCGTTTATTGGATATTTGTATTTGGGATGCTTGTTACATTTACAATAAACACCAAAATAAGAATATCGTCCATTTAGCATTTCGAGAAAGTCTTTTAAAAGACTTATTGGGCCTAAACGCAATAAGGTTGCCGGGACTTAATAATACGGAAAGATGCTCTTGGTGCATCATTATTTAGAACCGGTACTATCAACCGAAAAAATAAAAACGGCAATGAAAAGATGTCGAGTTTGCTCTTCACAGAAAATTCGAAAGCAAACTCGTTATCAATGTGCAATTTGTCCGGAAAAACCTGGATTTTGTGTTTATCCATGCTTTAAAATAAAGCATGAGTAGTAATAATGTGTTTTCTTTATTACATTTACTTTTATAACTTTGTTAATAAATATTTTGTCTTAAAAAAAGTTGTTTTTCTTTGTGTCCAGTTAACAAGACAGCGGTACATTTTATGAAAGTTATAAAAATATACCGACGTCCAGTTTACTGGACGGTTGAAAATAAAGGAAAAATACATATCTATATAATATTTTCACTCTATATATTAATAAAAGTACATACATTTTTACCTAGTATATAAATAACCAGTTGGTCCACGAGGAAAGTTTAACGTTTTAGGCGCGGTAGCGAACGTGTTAACAATACCCAAAATCTCCGAACTGGTTCTTCTCCTCGTTGTAGTATCATATAATACCATATATAATGAATAGTATTTATACATACCTATTATTTTCTTAATTTAAAATAATTTTTAAATACATAACCACCGCAACCAAACCGCACCAAAAGGAAATACCATATCTGAGCTTGCTTTGAGTTAAAGCACAATATTCCATTCCCATTGAAGTTTAATCCTCTAGAAATAGCTCGTAAAGTCAAATAACCAAAAGATCTTCATAATAATTTTCATCAAAATACCTAAAAACTTTAAGCTGTCTGGATTGCTTAATTTATTTCCATACAGAATGTTTATTTTAATTAGACTAAATGTAATAAGTTACTATTGAGCCAAGTCTACTTTTCGCAAATCATTGTAGGTATCATCCTCCAATACGCGACAATTGGAATAAAGCCACAAGATACTCGTATCATCAGCAAAGAGTGCCAAATGGCCATTTATTCCTTCTGAACAGATATCATCGATATACAAAAACGATATACGTAAAAAATAAACAAAAAAGTGTTATAAAATCGTATAGATAAGTAACAATAACAGTAGTATACGATAAAAATTCTGAAAAATAACGACCAGGCGTTTCGAAAATATTAAAAAACATCTTCAATAGGAACTATAAAACACTCTGTAACATGAAAACGATTCACTTTTCAAGATTCCTATATATAAAGTTTTTGTCTTATTTTTAGACAAAGATGCAGCTAATAAAATATTGCGATGTAATTTCGGGACCCCCTGTATAAAAGGAACAATAGTGACCCCTATGGGACAACACATTTATTAGTACTGTTGTCGGACATAATTTGAATCCTATCAAAAACGATCCGAACTAATTTAATGACTTCTCTCTAAAACGATATATTTTAAGCTACCGAAGCAGTTTTTCATGATAGACAGAGTCAAAAGCTTTTGTTAAGTCACAAGACAGTGCTCAGAAACTTTACCCTGATGTTAAGTAACAAATGGTTGATTGAAAAGAATACAGAGAATCACTAGTACTCTTTTTTTCCTTAAATTCAAATTGATTTGAGGTTAGTAGGTTATGGCCCCTTCATGATCTTATTCAATGACCTATTTTAAAAACCGTATATTTTAAGCTTTCGAAGCCGTTTTTATGATTGATAGAGTCAAAGGCATTCGTCAAGTCGGAAAACACCACTACAGAAACTTTATCTCAATTAAAATTTATATATCGTTGTTTCAGAAAGGAAAACAGAGCATTACTATTACTCTTCTTCACCCGAAGACCAAATTGATTTCAGTTAAGTAGGTTATGTTTTCGTTAACTAATATTTTTCTGATGATGATCATCTTCAAACTATGCAACAACTAAAGAATGCATCATGTCAAATCCAACTGGAAAACAAAAGTAATGAGTATTGACGAAATTGAAGTATTTATTGACACCAAAAAATAGATACAGTTAACAAGCAAATAATTCTGGTTTATAAGATCAGAATAGGAAAGGAAGTCAGGCAGCACAAATTAAAAGAAGAACTGCATTATCATAGGCTGCATTTGGGAAAATGAGATATATACTTAAAAATTAATATTTACCAATAAGAGATAAATAAAGAGAAAGGTATATGAGCTGCATCTTACCAGAGACAACTAATACAGAAAGAACTGCTAAAAAACTGGAATCGGCAAGGCATATAGCAAAAAGTGCCACAGATAGATGGACATCAAGATTACCAAGATGGAGAACGAGACAAACAAAAAGAAGCGTAAGCAGACCTCAGCAGAGATAGGCTGATGATGAAAATTGCAGGTAGAAACTATTTGGAGATAGCACAGGACAGAAAGACATGCAAGAAAGTTGAGAAGGTCTTTGTTCAGGAGTGAACAAGCAATGGCTGGGCAAAAAAAGGAAGAAGAAGGTTATGTTTATCCAAAAACTAATAACTCTATGTTCAACTAGCCTCTCTATGATCTAGCTTAATGACCCATCTTTAGAGCTATAATCGAGCTTCCGCAGTAGTACTTGACACCTCTTCCCCAAACAAAACTTTACTTTGTTGACTTCTTGACTGAGTGCAATAAATTAATTTAATGCACTCATTATTTAATTCAGCAGAACGGCTATCAATGAGATTTAATTGCTGATCCAATAATTAACCCTGAGAGGCTCACAAATAAATCCTTCAAAAATTTTCGGATGATAATAAGAAAATATATAATACTTATTGATTTATAGTTGTTGAGTCATGAGTTATCACCAGTTTTAGGAACTGGTGTCAATTTACCAGACCTCAGAGATAAGTCAAAAATAGTAAAAAGGGATCTGGCTACTGAAAAAGTGCAATTTTTAAGAAAAATTAGTGGAATACCATCTAGTCCAGGGCTCATATCTGAGCTGGATAATTCATTGCTTGTATCAGAAATTAATATTTTTAGATTGGATGTATAAATATTATTAAAAGTCGAATTATTAGGCTTCGTTTTGGCTATACATTTTAGAAAAATAATCTGCAAACAAGTCAACAAAGAGCACGCCAGTAGAACCTGTAGTGCCTTATATGAGAGCACATTGGGTAAAAGAAAATATACCCAACAATATCCGATTTTAAATTTAAAAGGCCGTTCTTGGCCAATAAGATGCTTCTCTATAAACATGTTATTAGAGTCAAACTGCTAGCTTACTTTAAGATGTTTAGCAAGCAGAGCAAAAAAAAGCTTGTGCAAAAAAAGGTTGGAGGCTTATAGCTCGGTCAAGCCTACGTAACTCTGATCTGGCGGAGGACTAAACGGTCAATTTCCTCATGGAAGCTAAAGAGCCGAAAAGTCTTTTCTGTCTCTCTTATTTCGAACCAACCGCAACCGTTTCTTTTCCCTGAACATTTTCCAACCAATCCTCAAATAAAGAAAATCCTTTTCTTTTTTTACCTCTTGGCACAGAGATGGTATCCAGAAAACCAAAAAAAATAGAGACCTATAACTCGCATATAGTCTAGATTCACAATCCAGTCAGGCCGAAAAACAGTCAAAACAAGCAAACTTTTGTTGTTCTTTATCTTCTTCATTCCATCGTCTATAAGGATTTTGATTAGTCCTGAGAAATGATATTACCATATCACCATTTTTTGAAGTTAATGCCTCAGTTCTTTTTGCACAGGACTATTATCTTTTATCTTATAACACGTTAAAGTACAGTTTTTAATACACGAATATCAAGTGTAATTTTATTCCTCCGCTACTGGTTTTCCATGGGAGTAACTCCGAAATACCTTAAGACGAGCAACTATGCATCGTTATCTTAGCCAGAATTTTAATAAAATTTGAAACAAGGCAGGCAGGCAGTACGTTAGAACTTTGAGGTTAAGGGTCCGTTTTTATACTGCAAAAAAACTGGTCGGATGCAGAAGTTTAGTCTTTTTAAGATAAAAGTTTGTAAACTTAAATCGTATATTGAAGGAGGTTTTTTTATGCAATATTAAGAGCTTCATTAGAGACCTTCTTGCGTATAGCACAGCACGTTTTCCTTTTTATCCCGAATGCGAAACAGAGACTTTCCGCCCCACATCCCGCCATTTCCATAGTGTTTAACCTCATTTTCCTCACAATTTATGGTTTTTCAATAAGCTGAGCGCCCGGCTTGCGACACAAAAAGCCTTTTTATGCGGTCGTATCGTTTTTAAAAAGGATTAAAACGGCATAATCCATAAGGCATATGTTTTTTAATGTAAACCTAATGCGGCCCTTAAAAACCGCTTTATATGCAACGCGCGGGGATTTTTAAATGGCGCTTTTTTCCACATTGACGGGAAAAATTGACGCGTTTTAAATTTTCAATGTAATCTATATGCATTTTGATGATATGATTAAAGTTGACGGTAGTCCTAGTAATTAAATTTGGAAAAAAACGTTGATATTGTTTTGAATTAAAAATTGTCACTTTTAGGAAATCGGATATTTTTTATCAAAATTTCTACATTTAATTAATAACAGAATATGTTTAGTCAAAAAAAATGGATTTATTAATATGTAAATGCCTAATATATTTATTCGTGTACGAAAATAATAATAATAATAATAATAATAATAATAATAATAATAATAATAATAATAATAATAATAAACAAAATTTAAGAATGACACTTTAAAGTGAAAAAAAAACTTATATAAAAATGTTAGATAATATAAGTTAAAAATGCAAGCAGCATGAAGCAAGCACATATACATATATTTAATGCATTAAGGGATAAGGAATGGGAAAGGGGAGGAAAAGGATTAATGTCGGGATAAATACATGTATATTATGAATGAAAAAAAAATTATATATATATTTATTTTTTTTTGTCCTTTTTCTACTGGCGAGAGAATAATAATTGTTTAATTTGCTTTTTAAAGGTAGCACAGGATAAGACAAATGTTGAAATGTTTAATGAGTCAACAGTATTGGCGAGATTACATGAAAGACTTCTTTTGAAAAGTTCTTTTCTATGTCGCGGAATAGTTAGTAGATGTATTTGTCTAAAGCGTCGGTGGTGAGTATTTATTTGAAACTGGACTTTACTGTATAAATATGAAGTTCTTATTAATTTTAAAACTTTGCAACAAAGAGAAGCAAAATGTAATTTTCGACGACTGAACATATTTAACCATCCTATATCCTTAAGATTAATATGAGATATATGATTTCGGCGACGAATTCCAAAAATAAGACGAAGGCATGCATTTTGCACTTTTTGAATTCTACGAGAGTCGACTTGATCTATGCATGGTCCATATACGATATCACAATGGTTGAAATTGGATAACACTAGAAAAACACAAAGATGCTTTTTTAAGTCTTGACCTAAGACTTTTCTTTGGTTATCCATAAGTTTAAGTGCACTATATGCTTTATTTAATTTAATCAGTTATATGATCACGAAATCGAAGATCAGAATCAATAATAAGACCTAAAGATTTTGAAGTATTAGTTGTTATAATAGGGGTGTCATTAATTTTTATTTTGAGTTCCTCGCTTATTCTAGATCTGTGGCTTTAATGTCTTCCAGTTAAGGTAACTAACGATTTTGCAGGGTTTATTTTTAAATGATGTTGTTTGGAAACTGTAATTAGATGTTGGAGATCGGTATTAATATTTTGATTCGCAGATGTTATATTATTAGCGTTAAAATGAAAATAAAGTTGAGTATCGTCGGCGTACAAATGGTAATTAGGAAATTTTAAAAAGTCTTTAAATCGGCAAATCTTAATTGTGATAAAGAAGTGGTCCTAATATACTTCCTTGAGTGACACCGGCACAGTATTAGATTTGGAACTTTTCAAAACTGTTTGCTTTCGACGATTACTCAAAAAAGAAGTAAAAAACTTAACTGCACAATTTGAAAAGCCGATATAATGCAAGATAGACAAAAGAATTTCATGATTTATGAGGTCAAAGGCCTTTTTATAGTCTAGCAAAATAAGAGCATAAAATGTATCCTCATCCCACGCTTGAAAGATATCATCAGTTACGTCAGCCATAGCTGTAGCACAGCAATATGTGAAAACATTTAAAAAAATAATTATTCCTGGAACGAATTTTCTAACATTCAATCAGATGAATTGATAATTGCAAAAGAATTAAATACATTTTTTAGTGACAGCCTTCGTGAAATAATCAGTAGCATTCCTAAATATTCTATGTAAGTAATATTCTTTGTAAATCCTGGAACCCAACCTTTAGTTTTTTTAAAATTCTATGACAGACATAAAAAATATATTCAAAGATATGAAAAATGTTGAGGATGGAGACCAGGCAATTTCAAAAAAGTACTGTTTGATATTTGCTAGAAGTTACAAATACACCCCTTTTAAAAGAACAATTTCCTGAAGTATGGGAAGGCTCGACTGTGATTCCTATACTAGAAGTGCAAAACACTTCTTTCTATAATGAGTCAAGGTCTATTATACTGTAGAAGCCTATGAGAAAGCATTAGAGCTCGCTTTAAAGAATCAGTCAAATCGGCGTTTCCGTGAATATCATTCGTGTTAGTCTGTCGTTATTAATATATGTGTTTAAAAAAAAAACTAAATAGAGGGTCTTCTCTAAAATTAAATTCGAAAGCAAGTCTGTGAATACTAGGTAACTACTTAAATTCTGGCAGAATTGCCGGCGATGGTAAGAAATCGTAGGCAGTTTCTGAGGCAAAATATTTCAGATGGTCTTAAATTTAGCTTTTAACAAGTAAGCTGCATATATTCTCTAAAAAATAAAACAAGCAAAGACATATCTGGTATCGATAACCATTATTAAAAAATTTGCCTAAATAAAATTATTTTGACAGAACATTTTCCATTTTGTCTAAAGGTTTCCAAAATTGTGCTAATTTGTGTACATCTTTGGAAAGTGTTGCCTAACAATAAGTTGTGCTAATTTTTAGGAATTTTTAGTTCAAGCAATTTACAGGCCCATTTCTTTACTTCTCTCTTTGCCACTTGTCAATATAGTTTTCGATCTAAAAGATAAAGAAGAACCTTCTTCTTAGTGAAAGGAGCTAGTGTAGTGTTTTGTGATCTCTCGAAGGCATTCGACTGTGTTTCCCATCGGATCCTAGTGAACAAACTAAGATTCTCTGGTGTATATGGAGTAATCTGATGCAGAGCTACTTGACGGCCGTATACAGCAGACAACAATGAGATAGCAGATATGCTTTACGTAGTTGACATTATTGTAATTAAATGTCTCTTTTGCATTTGACTTACTGATGTGATGACACTACCCTGGTAAAATAGAGTCATCACCTTAAAGAATTTTGAGATGTGATCCCTAAGTTGTGAAAAGTGAAAATACTCGTGGATAATAAACTTTTTATTATAAAATGGTGTTTTTATTATTACAACCTTAAAAACTAAGAATGAAATGTGAATAATGAAGCAATTGATAAAAATAATTACAGGGCTTTAATAGGACAAATTTATTTTCGGATAATCTCCAACATACTGTAGCGTGTACAAGAAGCATTATAGTTAAAAAAACATCTGCAAGCATACTCGTCTGAACTAAATCATAAAGCATGAAAATAATAAATTCTAAACGGCTGTAACCCATTTCTGCCATAGCCGAAACCCAATTTCCTCAAAATAAATTGCTTATCAGTTTTTCCATCGACTACTTCCTCTGAGCAAGCCTAATCCTCGAATTTATTTTCCGAAATGCGTGACTGCTAAATGAAATACCTCGATTTACCTTGTTTATGTAAATTTTGCCTTATTTTATAAAGTAATGGTTTATTATTGGCAATAAACATTCGATTAGAAAATGTTTATTTTATGTAGAGTTTGCATTGCACAAAATCAATTTTTAATATTAGCAAAATACATTAGGATTGAACTTTTATTCTAGTAAAGGGACCGTAAAGAATCTCAGCGAAGTTCTTCAATAACATATTGATCCATTTACTGGATAAACGGATCTAGAACTCACATTATAATATAAGTGTTAAAGTTCTGATTTAAATCACATCAAACGACATGAATCAAATTATAGTATATTTTTTTTTTTTAATTTGTATTTATTAAATCTTTATTAATTTAATAAAAATCCCTTAACAAAACCCGGATAATTTATCCCAAAAATCATTCCCGTATAATTGGTTGTATAACAAAATCACTTAAACGAAAGTTGCGTGTTTATTTTCAATTCTAATGAAATTGAAAATTTAATCCTTTAATTTCGAAAGTAAACCGTTCGCCGTATGAAGCGAAATCGTTTATTCAAATGAAATAAATAATTTAATTTCGTCTGGATCGGGACCGTAGATCAAAGCCGTTAATTTTCCTGCGCAATGAAGGAGTATTCTGACGCGTGTGTTTTCTTCCTTTCTGCGCTTTTTCTTTTATTTTTTTTTATTTTTTTTTGGGAATAGAAAATTATGCTTTAATATTTTGCCATTTAGCACATAATTTAATATCTCTTTTTCAAATGGGAAACCTACACATTTTTAGACCAACGTTTTTTTTAAAGAGGACATGGTTGTACATATAACTGAAGATGTATACAGAATGAGTATCCAGGAACTGCATCGATCGATTATGGGTAAAAACTATTAATAGGAAAAATCTGAATGAAAAGTTGAAAATATAATAAAAACGATTGGGGCAACTCGGCTTCTTGTCAAATTCATTATGTCAACTTTAAATATAACGCTCTATACAGGGTGGAATCATTTGAAAATTGAAATTAAAAGAAATTCTTGGTCTTTGAAAGCTTTTTACCCTAATACCTTGGGTCCTATCTATGGTATTTAAATAGTTAACAACTTTTGTTCTAAAGGGACATACGAGGTTTTTTATTAAACAAAGTTAGTAATTGTTTAAAAAAAATTCAACGTCAAAATTTAATTTAAAAAAAGTAGCAGGAATTAGGAGCTTCATTTCATTTTAATAAATTTGTTAATTATTGCCTTTTTTAAAAGTATGCTAAAGATTGATAATAAAACATAATATTTCATTCAAATAATAGGTAATCTGTCAGAAGGTAAGAATTGGTCAGAAATTAATTTTAAATCGTTAAAAAATTTAAAATCGTAATTTTATTGTCACTAATGGTTTTAAAAGCGACATTTTAGGTAATTTGAGAAAAAACATTAAAAAATTTGTATGCAAAGGTATTAGGGTAAAACGCTTTTAAATGACCCCAAAAATATGCCAAAAATTTTTGTCGGTTTATGTGCCGAACACCCTGTATAATAAGGCAATTTTGAATAATTTTTTGCAGCTGTATCTCAGGACCTGTAAATCTGGTAACAATGGATTTTTTTTATTAACATAAAAGTGGTCATGAGAAAATTTTGGAAATTATGTTCAAGTTTCGTATTTCACTGCTAGAAGGTGTAACTAAAAATTAAATAAGAAAAACTTTTTGAAAATTTCTATTATAAATTAACCTAAACCTTTGGTAATACTGCTAAAAAGTCAAGAAAATTCTCTATCAATTTGGTTTAAGGCTCATTGGCATACGAACAATACTAGGGGTGGAGGAAACAATTGTTAAAAAGTTTAATCATTTAAATTGATGTAATTTCTAAACCACCTATTCGATTTAAGCAATTCCAAATTTTGTTGCAAAATCAATGTAGCTGTTTCAAATGTCCGATCTCATTACATTCTTTCATTACTTATATTCTCTGTTTCTTCTGCAGAAGACAGCTTTTAGGGTTTTATCATGTGCAGACTATAGGGATCACTGTAAGTCTTTGTTTTAACACTACAACCTACTAACTCTATATGATCTTATTTTGTTTAAAACATTTCGTCACTGTCATTCTAATATAATGACTTGTAATTTGCATGCATGTATGCCTAGGTTAATTTTATTTTATTTCTACTCTACCTCTAAGTATAATACTTTGTAACTGTTTGTTATATGTTTATTGTAAATTTAGGAATTCTTTGTAAATTGTACAGCAAATTTGCTTTTCAATAAACCTTTGACTTTGAAAAAATTACTACTTTATAACTCCTAATAAAAAAGCTAGACGGCGATATTGGTAGTAATTCCCGTTCTTTTCCATTTTACTCCAAAAGTTCAAGTTAAACCATATATTTTTAATACCATAGTTGAAAAGTAAATAAAACTTTTAAAAATATTCTAAAAACTGGACGATGATATATTTGTTCATTTTAAAGTTATAGCAAATTAAAGTTTTTTTACGCATTGAGTCTAAACTTATATACCGTCATCTACCTTTCGGCCTTACAAATTCTAATTAACGTATAGTAGGCAGCAACAACAAAAAAAACTTAAAAAAAAAAATCGATCAAAAAATATATAGAAACCAAATTGTCCAGAATTAAACTGAGCTTAATAAATATTTTACATTTTAATACAATAATATTTAAAGGTTTATTTTGTTTTTTCCTGATACCATAATTATTTTAATGAGACATTATAAATTTTATCTACTTCTTAAATATGATGTCAGAAATAATCCGCTTAATTGGAACTCTTGAAGTAAAATTTAAAAAAGTAGGAATTATTACAAATTACGCCATCTAGCCCTTTTGTTAGGAAATATAGAGTAGTACTGAGATCGGGCATTTAACCCTTTCGGCCCCAATGGGACAAAAAAAAACCCACCATACATTTCATAACATCTGCTGGGCGCTATCTGTCCCGTTTTTAATGGAAATTGTCATTAGCGGGTATTTTTAAGTTTTAAC
The DNA here is from genome assembly GCF_022605725.1 of Anthonomus grandis grandis. Lineage (NCBI taxonomy): Eukaryota > Metazoa > Arthropoda > Insecta > Coleoptera > Curculionidae > Anthonomus > Anthonomus grandis. The sequence continues at coordinate 22,356,725 of NC_065554.1, read as the reverse complement.
AACTTTACTAAAATTTGTCCTCGAAGTTTATTTACTTTTATTGTTGAGTCTACAAACCAGCGAATCAAAATTCACAAAGAAAATAAAAAAAGCAGGCGACTTTCACTGATACAGGGGAGATTATGATTACTATTGGCTGCACATTAGTTATGTGTTTCAATAAGGTGCCAAAACTTCGCCATTACTGGTCATCGCATCCATCTTTGGGGTACAAGGCCATATCCAAAAACAGGGGATTGTTTTGACTATCCAAGCTTTATTTCAATAATCCAGTCAAGCCAGAAGGGGCCAGTAAGATTTACTCTGTACAAGAGCTTCTATCTTGCTTCAAATATACGTTTCAGAAATATCGATCTGACAGCACAAGTTAAAGTATTGACGAGAGCATGGTAAGCTTCAAAGGAAGATCTTCACTGAAACAATATATGCCACAAAAACCTGTGAAAAGAGGCATAAAATTATGGTCTAGATGTGATGCCAAAACAGGATATACATACGATGCAAATGTATATTGCGGCAAGGACGACGTTGAAAGGAGCAGAACTTTGGGCCGAACTGTTGTAAAAAAATTATGTGAAACTATACAAAATCCAAACGTAGTTCTGGCCTTTGAGCGATTTTTTACACCAGTCCGTTTGATGGATTCCCTCCAATACCCAGCTGTGGGAACAGCCATTATTATAAGAAAAGACATGCCAAAAAAATTCATTGAAAAACGAAAAGTCTTATCAAATCAAACAAACTCTATTGCGATCAAATGGCAAGATACAAAGCAGGTTATTCTTTTCATTAACTGCCATACCCCTGATATGACCTGTGTGAAGAGAAAAGACAAGACTGGGCAGAGAGTTGACGTACAATGTCCCACTGCTATTGCATACTACAATGAAATCATGGGTGGTGTGGATCTGACTGATCAGATGAGTGCTGTGTATGACTTTGGCAGAAAATCATGCAAATGGCGGAAAAAAGTATTTTATCGACTTTTGATGATTGCTGTTGTTAACAGCTGGGTAATATATAATGACTTACGTCTTACCCAAAAAAAGATACCCTTACTGGAATTTTTATTTACCTTATCAGAGGACCTAATCGAAGAAGGACAACAGCAAACTTCAGTCAAACTTCGAAGAAACAGTTGTGGAAGGTCATCAAAGTGATCAAAAGTAATGAAAGATGTGGGTGGTCACCTTCCAATAGAAACATCGACACGGCGAAGATGTGCTCGTTGCGCTCTTCAGAAAAAACAACGTAGAACCACTACTATTTGTGCAATGTGCGATGTAGGGTTGTACAAGCATTTTTTTGCGCTAAAAAAAAAAATAAAAATATTGAAATACAAAAATGTGTTTTTTGGGCCCCTAGGGATATTTATAACCCACCTAAAAATCTCTCTGGGATATATTTGTCCGACAATTTTTTGCTCTCCCTGTATATATTTTTTTCATTTTAACTAGTATATTATATTGTCAAATAATCTCTTAAAATACCATAGATCGCAAAAACATCCTTAAAATCATTAAAAATAAAATTGGGTCCCAAAGGGTTAAAACAGCTACATTAATCGTGCAAATAAATTTTGAATTGCTAAAATTCAATTTTTTAAGAATTTACACTTATTTTAATGATTACACTTTCAATAGCTCACTTCGGTCATTTGCCCACCTATACATTAGAATCTATATTATGATTAAAAACCCGGTCAAACGTAAAGGTTTCCTTATAGGGTCTAAAGCGTTATTTTTGACATAAAAACTTAAATATGCCAAAAACGTTAATACTTGAAAATGACAGCAGTCAGGCAGTTGAGGAATTGTCTTATTTTTTTATGGCATTTCAGAAAGTAGAATAAATTTCCTATTTTAACACAGTTAAAGAATCGTCAAATTTTTTACATATGAAAAAATTATTAATATTTTTTTGGCAACTGATAATTCTTTCCAGGCACTTCACAGAACTTTCTTATTCATTCCAGGCAGTTAAAAGAAACAGTTTCTTTAAGACATATAAGGTATTTTCTGATTTTTTTTACGCATTTGAAAAAAATCGTTAATTTCTTTCAGGTAGTTGAATAAATTTCTTATTAATTAAGACAATAAAAAAACCGTTAAAATGGACAGTAATAGTTTATGGTCAAGAAATCAATTGTAACATCACCCTATACGCCTACTAGTGTAGTCATGGTAAAGATTGTTCGTAGTATACCGAGCAACATTCCTGTAGGCAAATAAATTTATTATTTTCATGCTTTATGAGTTAGTTCAAACGAGTATGCTTGCAGATGTTTTTTTAACTATAAAGCTTCTTGTATACGCTATAGTATATTGGAGATTATCGAAAATAAATTTGTCCTTTTAGAACCCCGTAATTATTTTTGTCAATTGCTTCATTATTCACAAACAGAATTTATAATTAAAACTTTATTATCTACGAGTAATTTCACTTTTCACAACTCAGTAATCGAAAAGTTCGGCATAAAGAGGCATCAAAGAATAAAGCAAAGTCCAATAATGATTGAGAAATACAACATAGAATAACGACTAAATATTTCTATGAAAGCAGACTAAGTGAAAAACTTACAGCAGGAAATATATCAGACAAGAATGTGGAAAATATTTAAAATATAATTAAGAGATGCATACAAGAGACAATTCGACGAATCAATAGGGAAAAGAACAATAAACTTGGATAACCAAACTCAGCCTTGGTTTGATCTGAAGATTAAAAGGTTGCCTGAGAAAACAAAAAAGTATCTATACTTTACCGTGATATAAGAGTCTTTTTTAAAGAAATTCTTTATCATGTATTCTTATATAAGGTATGCACAAAAATACATTTATTTATTAAAGATGTCTTGGGTTGCAACAGTAATAAAAGAGCAAACCACCTAGTGAATGACAATGATAGATTGTCCCCTTTGAACGTCACTGGATTTAAATAATAAAACCTAAAATGTCAACATCTAATGTTATTTCCAAACAAAGAGTGTCTTTTCATTCGATTTTCTTAAAACGGGAAAAACAGTTTCGAAAAAAGTTCACCGTTTCCAACAATGTAAATTTCAAGCCGTAAAAGGGGCGCGAGATCTTAATAAATCTCGGCAAAGGAGCGCAGACTTTTTTAATATGTCGCTGATAAATTAAAGACTCTGGTTTTACTAGCCGCAATTTCTACGGGTTTGGCACCGAGAGCGGGATTCTCTGGATTAGAATGAGCCGATTTTTTGCGCGAAAGGGTGTTTTTTATTGTCTTCGACGCCGGAAGGAGATTAAGGATAGCGATAAGGAACGTAATACAGAGTGAGAGCAAAACGGGTGGAGAAGTCGCATGGAAATTAGAGGGCGGAGTGGTGCAACTACTATATCAAGTTAAATTTATTACGTTGTATCACTCTATAACACAAATTAGCTACGACCTATATGGAGTACCAATATTTCGGGTATATGCAGAGAATAACCCTATTTGCTGACACAATATATGCTCATAGATTTTTTAAAGCGGAAATTGTCATTTCTTTTTAAATTGTTTTCAAAGACATTTAAATAAAATTTTGTTTTGTTTTATTATATTCCAACAAATTGATTTTTTTTATTTTAAAAACTTTTTTATTTAAATCATTTTAAGCCCTTTTGGTATAGAGATTGTTTTTAAAAGTTTCTGAATGTTTTACGGTACTTGTATTACAAACCAAATTAAAGTAGTAACTTTTTAATCTAAATTTGGAAGTAAGAATATAAATTTTTTTAGTATACACCAATATTTTATTTTTTATACAAATAAATTACAACCATCTTGAAATTCTACTGTTCTATTCAAATGATTTCTGAATCTTTCAAAAATGATTAATTTTGAATTACTTATTCTGACAATAATTATTAAAAATATTATTACATACATTGCCCATTTAAGTGAAGATCGACTGTTTTTTTAGTTCAAATTGGATTCAATTACCATAAAAGTGCTTCCGAAATATCTGGTCACTTGCCAAAAGTAACCGTTGTTTATATTTTTTTGTGTATTTCAAGGAATATATTTGATTCATTTATCATTTGATATATTAAGAGTAATTAAAAGAACTCGTCCATTATCTCCAAGAGACCTCCGTAACTAGAGAAAAAAAAATGAAAACTCCAAGTCTCAGTCTCAAAATGTCTTTTTAATTATTCAGGTGACAGGTTTCGCTAATGAAGCATCATCAGACCTTATAGCTAGATGACCTGCTAAGTACTGGTACTTGCTTCATTAGCGAAACATGTCACCTGAATAATTAAAAAGACATTTTGAGACTGAGACTTGGAGTTTTCATTTTTTTTTCTATATTAAGAGTAAGACAGAGGAAGAAGATATTACCTGTCATTCAACAAATGTAAATTCTCAACTAACACGTCAAGAAGTTAAACATGCGATAACATTTTTCAGAGAACATAAAGATGAATATAAATGGAGAACTGCTAAAAAAGGAAGAAAGCATTCTATAGCAAAAAATTTATGAAATGATTCTAAATATATGAAAACAATAGAACATACCTAAGGAGTAGAACAAAAGCCATATTGTAATTTCGAAATTACAAAAGTATATCGCTGATCAATACAACATACAAGTCTTACAAATATTAGAAAAGAACTGAGAGAGCCAAATGTTATGCACAGATAAGGGATCATCAACGCCATTTAGTGTATCATCAGAACCCCTTCAATATTGTTAATTAATTTTGCCGTATAATATGCAGTTAGCAGAATAGCTTTGAAGCTAATAAAGGGTTTTGCGCCTTAAGATTCAACACTACTGTTGGCTTATGACATAGACACAATGCCTGATTCAGTATTTAGGAGACATATGCGAGAGGTTTTTTACAGCTAAAGGAGGAAGCAGGTAATCTGGGCCTATAATTAAACGAAGAAAAAAGAAATTATATGCTGGTTGCAATGAATCCAAAGCTGTGAATAAGGCAGTGTAAAACCCTTAATAAGCTCAACTTTGAAGTGGTTAAGAAATTTAAATACGTAGGATCGGTAATAACGGATGACAATCTAGTAGAAAATAATGTATTAGCACGTCAGACCTATAAAAGCTAACCAAATAAAATGGGCAGGTTATATAGTAAAATTGGAAAACCACAGATTGATAAAGACAATATTTCTTAAGAGATCAGATGGCTCAAGATCAATGGATAGACCGAGAAAAAGATGGAAGCAGCAAATTTGTCTAGGATGGAAGCTTAAAAGTGGCACAGGATTGTAGGAGATATAGACTCACTCAGAGTTGTAAAGGCAGTGAAAAGAAAAAAGAAGAAGATTTTCAAGTTATTTTTAGTCACATTTGTCATTTATAAAATATATGACTGGAATAGGGGGTATTACTAACTTCGCGATAATAAGGGAGGAAAACATAGATTACTCATTTGATGGAAAAACCTATAATAGGAAGCTAATTTATATGCTGCTGGAAAACTTTAGAAAATAGTATATTGTTTTTCACCAAGTAAAAACATTAGTATTCCAATAAGTTAATTCGAGATATATACAGGCTTAATATATCAAAAAGAAAATTAAAATTAGTTTAAGCGTTTTTGCACGTTATATGTCAAATAAAATGTAGAAAAATTAAAAAAAAACTGAGTTAGGTTAAAAATTAAAAATGTGAATAAAGAGACATTTCTTGACTTAAATATAGTAAAGGTAAAACATATTTAAATCTTCTAATTAAAACTAAGAAAAGAATTTTTAAATATCAAAAATATCGTGTAATTAACTGTATTAAGACTATAAATACAGGAAATTAGGGTATGGTAAAAAAAACTATTAGGGATCTTTATCGTATTCATAAACTTTGTTAATAACTCAATCAAACCACAAATTGAAAGTTGAGTAATTGTTCATTTATCAGAACGTCTTATTGGTGTATATATTCATTTGCAAAAAGCCTTTGATACCATGGACTTTAAACTACTCGCGAAACAGATAAGCTTTTGTGGAACTTATCATGAACTACTACAGTCGTATAAAGAAGGCAGGAAGTATTTTACCATTATAAATAGATAACTCGTCTTCACTGGGTGCCCTTAATTTTCTCTTAAATGCACATACAAAACTTTAAATATCTGCCGATTAAATCAAAATACTTACTGTTCACTGACGACAGTGTCTTTGTATATTCTGCTAAAGATATAGATAAATTAAAAAGGGCTATTGATGATGATCTAGTAAGATACTTGTGATTGAGTGGTTCTGCTACAACCAACTAAGGATGTATATTAAAAAGGCAGTCTACATGATATGTACTCAAGAAGTATATAGTTTTGATACCGTGATTTTGTGTTTTTTTTTCGCCTTGAATACAAGAAAAATAATAAAAAAGTAAAAAGGAACTATCGAGATTTGAGCCTACAGCCTCACTAGAAAACTGGTAATGTTTACTGCGTTGACCGCTAAGCCACACCGTCACAGATTTACAGAGTATTCTGTAAATCTGTGACACCGTTCCTAGACCTGCGATTTACTGCGTGGCCTAGCTGTAGGTTCAAATCTCGATGGTTCCTTTCTACTTTTTAAAAATTTTTCTTGTATTCGAGTTCTATATTATTGTTTTTTATATATTTGTAGCGTCAGTTTTTTTTTAAACCTATAGTATACCATTCAGTGAGTGTGTATAATTGACCCGGTCGATCGTGTTTTAACCGTTTTAAAGTATATTTTACGCTTTACTTTAGGTCTTTTTGTATTTTTTTTTCTCTTTTGTTTATATTATTTTTTAGGTCTGATGATGCTCTTAGGAGCGAAACACGTGTATCCACTTTGACTTTTAAAATAACATTTTCGAGACTGAGATTTTGTGTTCTTGTCTTCTGATTTAATTATATTAAGAATTGAAAATATGGACGACCTCTTTTAATCATATTGTAGTCTCTTTAAGCAAAATGCATGAATTCTTTCAATTATAGTCAAAAAGACAAACGGAACATAAAGCCAGAAATTAAACTAAATGGTATTCTTCTGAAAAGAGTGGAGAAAGACAAATACCTACCTGCCATAATTACAAGTAAAAAGAGTAGTAGGAAACAGCAATATCAGTAAAATAGTTTTTTTATAAGGTGCTATAAGAAGATATATTACTTAAATTAGATTAATAATTTATTTATCCCAGGAAAAGGTTTGCTGATACCTATACACAAAGTGTAATTTCAATACAGATAGCTGCAGTAAAATGCATAATAAGATTTTTACATGTTATACCATTAAATAAGATTCTATTTACCAGTTTTAATTCTTGTGATTCATATGACAATTAAACCTATAATTAAAAGTGTATGAAATTATTTTTATATGCACATTACATTGATTTTGATAAAGCAAGATTCAGAATATTTGCTAATCTATACTGGAGCCAACAAAGCTTATACAGTAATAGGAAATCAACCAACAGCAAAAATGGAGATTGGTCGTGGTATAAGACAATGTTGAATCATATCACTGCTGCTATTCGACCTCTATAGTGAAGCTAATTTTAGGAAAACCCTAGAGGATGAGTAAGTGGGAATATTTATAAATGGAGAAGTAATTATTAATACGAGCTACACTGATAATACCAAAAAACAAAGCTAATCGTAGTTACAAAATTTATACAAGATATGAACCTTGTGAACCTTACTATGGCAAATACCACGAAAGAGAATGTGGCGACGTATAAATATCTAGGAACATGGATAGAATAATTAGGTGACTAAACAAGAGAAATGGGAGCTAGGATAGAGGTAGCCAGATGAACATTTATGAAAATTAAAAAAATATTTACGAGTAAGATATTACATTTAATAGTAAGACATGAAACTTAGGATAAAGATATTGTTCTGTTACGATCTTCCCATAATTTTATATAGAGCTGACACATGGACCCTCAAGAGAAACTACATGAATAAACTACACACCTTTGAAAGATGGTTCTTCTATAGAATGTAGCGTATTTTCTGAACCGATAAAATTAGTAATGGCGAAGTACTGGAGCGGCTGCAGAAGAAGTGTAAGATCATTAACATTATATGAAAAAATAAAGCTTTAGTATCTAGGTCATATACAGAGAGAACAGAAATACACACATCTTCAACTGATAGTCCAGGCAAAGATTTGTGGAAAGCAGAGTATAGGTAAATTCTAGGTGTCCTAGAGAAAGGTCATGGTTTGATTTAAAGCTGCAGTCAACAAGGTCCAGACTGCTGTCATAATAGAAAGATTCTGATATGATAAGTCTATAAAAAGAAGGCAAAGAACAACAAAACATCTGACTCTTCCACCTGATCTAAAAAAAATCCTAACTCTAAAAACTTCAAACGAGATGAAACTCCTTTTTACATAATTCAAGTAAGTAATCTTACTGTTTTTTCTATTCTTCAACAATAATTTGCACTGAAAACTCTAAGAAAATTAAATTCTTTAGACTAACCGATTTTGCAATATACATTCCCTTAGTAATTTATTTTTAAATCTGCTAAACTCGATGGTCCTTAGTAATCTACTTGATCCAGAAAGAAAGCTTTAAAACTTTTTATTTAATTTCTATTGCAAATACACCTGATTAAATATAAATTATGAAAAATTATAAGGTATTTAATTTTTCTTACAAAACAACTGTTTAAACAAAAGAAAAAAACAAATTAACCTAAAATAATTAAATTTCTTGTTGATTGTTGATGTAAACATTGCATTTAATACTGTATAACCAAAAAGTTAATATGTCCTAAATTAGGTCTTAGAGAACACTTTTAATGATGCAACTTTAATAAAAATCTTACAAAAATTCGCAGCTAAATTCCGGCCATTTTTCGCTAACTATCAACTAAGACCTTGATAACAGTGCCGCCGAATTCTTTTCAGAACTTTTTACCTTTCAGGGCTATTCCTCGTCACCTTATAAACGACTTTTAAAGGCGCCCAACAATGCGATTGAACAGGCATAGCAAAAACAAACACTTTTTGCCCGACAAAGGAACCGTTTTCACACAGGTTTGACCCATTTTACTGGCATTTGATCAGACGCATCAATCTTTACCGGGGTGACAGCCTAGTCTGTCGATGCTTTTTGCCCTCCGAATACCTCCCGTGGCGATTTGAGCCTCCTAAACGATTTTTCGATGCTCTGTATACGGATCGTCGGTAATAAATTGCGAAAAACAGGTTAAATCCAAAAAAAAAGAATCTAAAAGTCCATTTTCTAAATTAAAAAGCCGGAGCTTACGATGGAAGCGAGTGAGCCGAAAATGTATACATCATTTTACCATTCCGAGTTCCAAAGGTGGAAAATAAATTTTAATTCTGAAGTGCAATTCCTTAATGCTTTGGCTTTTGCGCGCCAACCATGCAGCTGGTTTTTTTTAGTTCGGATAAGAAGATTTCTTAAGCTCAATTGATAAAACACCTTTTTACAAATGTTTGATTTTTGGTTTTAAGAGAATTTGGCACTAGAGTAAATGTTTGTCATTATTTAAAATATTAGATTTGAGTGCTTATAGTGGTGAGAAATTAGATGCAAGAACAGTACTCTAACTGCTAAGTGTATATTAAACTGTGTATTAAATACACTTAAGTTATACTGTAATTAATTTTTCTATATCAATTTTATATATAAATTATACCGTAATTTGAAAGTCAGCTTTCAAGGGAATTTGATAAATTTTCTCCTCAATTACTTACAAAAGTTTTTTTCTATCTTATTATCACTTTGTGCCTTAATTCACTTACTTTTATTAAAATATGTACAGTATACACTTAAGTTATGCCCAGATTTGTTGACCAATAAAATAAAATATTGATCAGATGTTCATAGCTTAAACCTAAAATTTAGAGGTCTAATATTTCAAAGAGGTTTTTCTTATAATATTTGCAAACTATACACTGTTCAATTTTAACACACTTTAATATTTAAAAAGATATTAAGGTAGCAAATGTTTTGTAAATTTGCCTATTAAAAGCAAAGTGAAGTGCAAATGTGAAAAAGTTAAACGGTATTATTAATATATACATACATGATATTTAAAAGGGTCACGCTTAAGTTGAAAACTTGTATTCTTAACTGTCCTCGAATGAAATATTTTCACTAGTGTAGCTAGTGTTGCATGTTTATAAATTTAAATTAATTACCATAACTAAATGTTATTTATATCATCTGAAATATTCAGGTTCCTTTTACAGAAACTACTCTACTTTCCTCTTTCATGTAGAATGTTCTTAATTGAAACAAAGACACTATTAAAAAGCATAAAAGCTCACAATACTTTAATCCTTTGCTATGATGATAGTAACTTAAAAACATATTCCAGTGTGCCAAATCTATTTTATCTGCTTTTTAGGATAATTTTCTGCTGCTTCCACAAACCAATGTGATTGTCCAAACTTGTATAAAATTCAAAATTTATTATCATTTCTGTTGTAGTAGATGCCTCTTAATAAATAGTAAGCAATTAAATTAATTAAATGCAATTAAAAGTGTACACACTGCATTTAATTAAAAATAAACCTTATTATTTGATTTCTATGTAATTTATTTTCTATTTTAATTTTACTAAATACAATTTGTTCATCACAATAAATTGTACTACACCCTAATTAAATTTTATTTAATTTTCTTTAATTTTCTTGGGGTACTCGAGCTAACAGATTTTGCGAAAAAATACATTTTCTTAGTAACAACTTTTTAAAATTTTGCTAAAATAAAAAAATCTTCAGTCATGTATCTCTCTCAAAAGGTAAACTCCAGGGATGGCTGTGATTTTTTTTTACAGATTACAAGAATTTCATCTCTTATTTTCGATTGCGATTCCTCTCGTATTTTTTATTCTATCCATAATAAAATTTGAACCATGTATATTTAAGTTATGCCTGGAATTAAAGATAATATTATTTAATATCCTTATTCCACTTCAATGTGTGAATAGAACCAAAATTAATAACAAAAGAATTATTACTTGACTTTCTTAAAAATTTTGGTATGAGTGAGTACTAGTGATATCACTGGTAATTATTTATCAATTAACAAAATTAAAATATTAAAAAAACCTTTGTTAAATTGTTACTTTCCTTATATACCTTACACCTTATGCTTAAAACGTTTTTTTTAAATAAAAATGCATAATACATAAAATAACGTTATGTCTTGCAGGAAAAATTGTGAAAGCATCAGATTTTTTGACCAAAAAGTTTGTGTGTTTTTTTACAAAAAAGAAAACGTAAATAGATAAAAAAATTTACCCCTTGAATTTTCCTAAAATTCTATGTTTGTATCTACCTTAATATATGTGTACATTAGTAATTATTGTAATTAAATCGAAAAAATCCCTAATTTCTTTTGATTTATTATCATTTAGTCAAATCTGCAAAAAAAATAGAAATCCGTTGACTTTTGTACCTGATCTAAAAGGAAAAGCCTGAATTTAAAGACTTAAGATCCAATCGATTCTTACATAACTCCAGCTGAAGCGATTCTGACTATAATTATATTTCTATATGTTTACACAACATTTGTTTTATACAAAGTTTATTAAAGTTAAAGTAATTTTTCATTAACTCTCTATTTTATTCATACCTTAATATTCATTTTCTGTCTATAATAAAGTGTGTATGATATCCATTTAAGTTATGCCCTGTAATCAAATAATGTAATATATGAGTACGTTAAATGTACACATAGAAGCAGAATATAATATCATTAAAATAATGAAATCCATTAAATCTTCTTCCCCTTGTAAAGTAATATGGCTAGTAATTATTTTAATTTATTTCAAAACTTAAAATTAATAAAAAATTACCAATGCTTTATTAAATTTTATATTATTTACATGCTATAAAAGGAAAAGCCTTACTTTAAGGATATAATCTTAGTGTTAAATTATTTTAACATCTATCAAGGTTATTCTTTTAAAATTAATATCCTATCTGTGTTATGCCTTGCAGAAAAAAAAATGTTAAATTTGACCAATTGAATATATGTCAAAAATCAAAAATGCGCTCGGAATTTATGTTTTAAGTTCCAAAAAATCAAATTATTTGACCCAAAAAATTATGTAGGAAAGTGCAATAATCCATTTACAAAAAATGTTTAACCATTGTATTCTCTTAGCCTGCGTTATTTGTATCTATTTTAGTATTAATATATTTGTAAAGAAAATAGAGATAATAAGATAAATTATTTCATTGACAATATATTGTAATTTATCAAAAAGTATATACAAGATACATTGAAGTTATCAATGTAATAAAAATCTATAATAAGTAAAAAAATTACACTCTTCCAGCGAAAATGGAAAACTGTTCAACCCTCTGTCCGATCCATGAATAAAAGTCTAATCCTATGAATGTAGGGTTAAATTTCTTCCTACATACCCAAGATACGAATTTTTATTAAGACGTACCCTATATACGTTTAAGTTATGCGCTGCCATAAAAAAATTATATCGAACAAAAATTATTACTGACATTCTTAATCATGCTTTAATTTCTGTTTCATTTGTACAGTCTGCCAACACCAAAATAATAAGAAGCTATATTCCAGAACCTTATCCTTGATACTTTCTTACTTCTCATCATTATTTTCTTCTATATAGTTAAATAATTCCTCTAGCTGGTCTTGATAAAGACCATCAGTTTGGTCAACATTAGTTTGTCATCACTGCTTTTTACTGATAATTCATCCTAATAACTTTTTCTTACTTATCTTTTTTCTGCACTATCTCAGCTTTTTAATATATATATTAATAACAAGGCTCATCTTATTTTTTTCGTTGATCTTAACAAATTTACTGCAGTATATAAATTTATTGAATCGAATAATATGATTTCCACCACTCAATCTGGTTTCAAAAAAGATGTTAGTACTTCTACGGTCTTCAGTAAGGCTTTTGATCTATTAAGTTATAAATTATTTCTAGCAAAACTACCTACAATGCTTTGGTTTTTCTGGCGATACTCTAAGTCTTCTGGACTGGAGGATTATTACTATAATCGACACAGCTGTGTCAAAATCGAACAATTCAATGATACGTTACTATTGACTTTTAGGCCTATTAACAAATGAGTGTCTCAGGAATCCATACTTTCACAAATATTCAACTTTAAAACAATATGCAGATGATTCTTAAATATATATTCCAATACCTTTTTAGAAACCTTTTTAATTTGATTTAAACATTTAGACCCAACCACTAACAATGATTTTGTCGTATATATAGGTACAAGGGGGGCTTTTAAGCGCTCTTTTAAACATGTAGCTGTGCAAATATAGTCTTTCAAAGAAATAGCATTATCTTTGAAGGCGTTTTCCAAACATGTCAAATCATACTAGCAGAACAAACTATTCATGTTTCATAATATATGTATTATCTGTATTGCTTCTTAAAAAATAACATCTTAGCACTATAAGCTTTATTTGTTCTCCTGTTGTCTCCGTCTTTCCACCTAATACCCTATGGTTTGGTGAACACTACTACTTTTATTAAAATCCAAAGAAAACTAAATGAATTTCAAGTGTTTTACATCTTGTATTATGCGAACTTTACACGCTCTATATTACTTAGTAATCTGTTTTTTAATTTATATTACATATTGATGATTGACGTTACATTATTTAATAAAATGCTTATCATATACACATGAGTTATGCCCTAGGAGTCTAAAATATACACCTATAATCGTTACTTTCTTAATATAATATTTAAGGAATAAATAGTTGAAAACTTATTTAGTTAGAGAACTAGTTATGCCCAAGCACTTTAGAAAATTATTTATTCATTCTAAGTTTGTTAAAATGGTATTTTATGCAATAAAACAAAGTTCTTTGCCTTAAGTCTAAGCAACAAAATTGTAGATTTTCCTTATTTAAGTCCCCGTTAATTACGAGCATAAATGTATTCAGTGAGAAACCGCCCGATGGCTGCTACTCAAAAGCAATTAACGAAGCACTGGCAACCTTATATGACTTTAAACCAGCCAACCAACTTGGTAGTTGTAGTTATAAATGCAAAAATCTATTTAGAAGGCGCACGTATGTACGGACTCATTTCCGAACTGCTTATTTCTTAATTTCCTTCTAACGTGTAAGTATTTTAATTAAGGTAGAAACGGGCGGTTATTTGTTTGTCGAGTTGATTAAGTTCTTAAGACGTCTCGCTTATGTGATCCAATGCTATTCAGAATGTACAGTTTTCGGAATTGCTAATTAACTTTAAAATTGTTTTATCCAAGACATGTTAAGAATAAAACTTCTTGACGTCACATTTTTATTATCACTTTTTTTTTGCTGTTAGTAATACTTTCTACAATACAATATTTTCTTCACATTTGCTTTTATTGTATATATGAGTTTTTTTATAAAGAAATTAAAAAAAAAATCGATGATCGTCGAATCGGGTCGTCGCATGTCTTGTCGCAAGGTCAAAGAGTTTTCATAAGTAGGATAATCCTCTAAAAGAGTAAAAGAACTAAGTAAAATGTAAGTTTTTTTATAAAGAATACTCTTGGGCTTTTGTCGATTTTCTTTTCTAATAAGAAAGTAATAAATAATTTAGTCGTATCATTTCATGGCTCGCATCTTTTTAGGCTATGAACATTGGCAATAGGGACACGTTTTATTGATTTTATTTTTTTTTGTGGTTTTAAATTTTAGCACTAAAGAAATATATATTGCAGGGAATTAAAAACAATCATTTAGATATTAAAACACGTATTTTTTTAAGTATATTCTGTGACATAAGAAGATAGTTCAAACCTTTTCAACTATTTTTTGTTCGATTAAGTATTGCTATTCATCATGTTTATGATAATATTCATTTCCTTATTTTACACAATTTGTATTTATGTATTTTTGCTTTTAAAAAGTGGCAAGTCAAGTAGCATTATATACGTGAATAAGTATATCAATTAGAATTTTAGTAAGTAAAAATATATATTACATAAAATATGTAAATTTATTAAACTTATATAATAAATAAATAAACTATAAGCAACAAAAATTTTAGTTATTAGTACCTTAAGGTAATATAAGAATAAATGTATAAAATTGGAAATTTTTTCGTATCGCATTATTATTTCCACACTATTGTAAGGGATCATTTGAAAATTGTGATTTTCTAGTAACGTTTACCTAATTTTAAATAAAAAAACCTATTTTTACTACCGTTTTTGTTAAAATGTGGTTCATAGGCATTTAAGTTATGCCTTAAGTAGTCCTTCTCGAAATTATCCGTTTATGTTAGAAACAACAAAAAATTAAGAAAATAATTTATCACCAAGAAAACATTCTCCCCTTTATAAATTTTGCAGAATATTCACTTTTGCTTATATGAAGTTTAAATTAGATGGATTTTACGTATTGTTTGTTGTAGCAAGTCAAATATTATGAAGGGGTACTGTACAACTTTCAGTATTTACTATCTTAGACCCCTTAAATTTCTCACTTCTCTATTTGTATATAAATATATTCGAAAACCAATCCATATATAATCTATTCACTTCTAAGATTAAAATATTAATAAAAAAATTAAACTTTTTTTTTGTATTATGTTTTATTTGTATACTACTCTCTAAATTACTTAAAACAGAGTTTTTAGCAATGTAGTTTACCCAATTACACATATACACCAGACTGAGTTAAAAATTAATCCTCCTGAATTAATTAAGTCTGGATCAATTTAAAGTTATATTTTTCTGTTATAGTTTCCATAGTTTCATACAAAATGCTATTACTATCCTTTATAATACATCAGACTAAGATGAGGATATAGATATAGAAATTAAACCTTTTCACTGTTTTTCTGTATCAAATATTTGCAAAAGTGCCCTGAATTATATAGAAAATATGTTTTTCTGCTTTAAATTACATTATTATATAGAAAAAACATTACTTTATTACCATTTAGTAGACTCAAGTGGAGATATAATTTTTTTTCCTATATAATTTTGTAATTTGTTTCTATGATTTGAATCAACTTGAAAAATTTCCTATTTCAATGATAGCTTACACAAGAACACAAAAAAATTTCATTTTACGAAACTTTTTTTTTTAATTTCTTAGACTGAAAAAAGGATATATATAGATCAAAACATTTAACTTTATTATATTTTAACTTTTTTATTTTTTTCTATACGTATTAGTGCAATTTTCATTAAAATGTAAACAATAGGCATTTAGGTTATGCTAAAAGTTTGTTTTAATTTTGAGAAAACGGGTTTTCACCTTATGTTTCTGCTTTATACCCTTAATTTCCGCAAAATTTTCCCTTTTGCTAGCATAAAGTGCAAGTAAGAGGGCTTTTTTTCCAATTTTTGTCATAACAGGTAAAAATATTATAAAGATCTATTATATAATTCTTAGTACTTATTTTTTTTTAGATCCTTAAAATCCTCCATTTCTGTACATGCACAAATTAGAAAATAATTTTGTAGATACCAAGTCTACCACTTTCGATTTTGGGATATACCTACAATATAGACATTAAACTTTTCTTTTGTATCATTATTTCATTTATATACCTAGTACTGCCTGATTTAGTGTTGTATAAGTTGTGTTTTTCTTGTATCTTTTTCGTAGCTACATAGAAAATACATTTTGTTAACCTCTTTTATGATACAAAAAACGGAGATGGGAATATCGATATGATAAATAAACCTTTTTACTTTTTTTCATATCAAAAGTTAGTTCAAATACTAATATCTGAATTATTTGAAGATATTTCAGATGTGTTTCTCTGGTTTGGTTTATATATTAATACAAAAAATTTATTTTTTATTAAAATTCTTTATAATACCTTAAACTGTGAGAAGGATGCAGAAAGATGAAAAAAATTACCTTTTTAAATTTTTTTGTATCATCTTTTCACCTTTTAATTCCTAATATAGCTGCGTCTTTTACATTTTATTAAAGTGTGGATAATAAGCATTTAAGTTATACCATAAGTTACTTATTGCGAGCTTATTCTTTTATGTTTTATTTTTGCTTTTTACTCTAATTTCGCAAAATATTTCCTTTTGCTTAAATGAAGATTAAAATATTGTAATAGGTGATGTATTTATTATAAGGGATTACTATATAATTTTTAGTATTTAGGCTTTTAAAATTCTCAATTCTATACATGGACAAATTTGAAAACAACTGTATAGATACAAAGTCAACCGCTTCATAGATTATTCTGCATATACAGGGTGTTTCTTAACCTATACGCATAGAGCATCCCTAATCCAAGAGTTGCAGACAGCAGCTAATTCAGGTTGTAGTCGAATTTCCTCGGCGGCAGCAAATAGCCGATTTCTTAATTCTTGTTCATTGTCAACTTCGGTTACATACACCAGAGATTTTAGGTGGCCCCAAAAATTAAAGTCAAGCGGATTAAGGTGGGGTGATCGAGGAGGCCATCCAATTGGACCACCTCGGCCTATCCATCGTTCGGGGCACATTCGATCCTAATTCATTCGACACAAATTCTGCCTAATGTGAAGAGGGATTTCTTCAAGGAGTACCGGCAAATTGCGTCGCAAGAATTGTAAATAAAGAGCACCAGTTAGACGATTATCCAAAATGAACGGGCCAATAAGTATTCCGTTTACAATTCCAGCCCACACATTTACTGAAAATCGTTGTTGAAAGTTAATGTTCGCCGAATGTCATGTGGATTTTCAACTGCGCAAAAATGCGTGCTGCGGAAATTCCGTGTGAAAATTGCCTCATCCGTAGCTAAAATGTTCCTGGTAAAGTTTGGGTTTAACTGCTGCTGATGTAACAACCACTCGCAAAAGTTTACTCGAGGTGCATGATCCCTTGGAAGTAAAGCTTGTACCCTTTGGACGTGAAATGGATACAGTAATTCATGCCTTAAAATTCGCTAAACTGTGACTGGTGATAATCCAAAATGCGTTGCAATTGTTCTTGGGCTTATGTCAGGATGCTCTTCGATGATATCTAAAATCAAATTCTCCAGATTTAAAATGCGCCTAGGTCTAATGGCTCCACCATGTTGCCCTGGCCTCGGCCGCAAATTTCCAGTTTTTTTGCCCCGCTGAACCACACGCAAAAAAGCTTCACGCGACGGATGATACCTATGAGGAAACCTTTGTGCATAAAAATTAGCTGCAGCCACACTGTTTTGTCTTGATTCCCCGTATGCCAGTAACATGTCCATTAGTTCCTCATTTGAAAAATTATGCGGCATAATTTTAATAAAAAACGAAATACGACCACAACTGTATCAACTGATAGCAAAGTAGGTACTACTAAACATATATCATCCGGACTTGTTTACTTCTTAATTTGAAAACAAAATTTCACCTGATAAAGTTATTACATTTTTGTGAAAATCAAAGAATTATCTCAGAAACTAAAAATATTTTACTTAATTTTTTTTTCATTATCAGTTATTATTTATCATTAGCAATAATTTCCCAAGTTTATGCGTATAGGTTAAAAAACACCCTGTATTGTTTAAGAAAAAGAAAATATTTCAGTCAGAATATAATAATGTAGCTCCAAAAACCGTTCTTTAATATTACCATTACGTGGCGATATTTTAATAACATCCGTATAATGTAACAAAAGGGGTCCAATTTTCAAAAAAAATCCCCGTGAAAACAGCCATTATTATTCAACCCTCCCATAATATTCAAAACATCTGCCACCACGACCCCACCCTTGGGCAGAACCTTTTTTTCTCTACCTGTCATATCTTCATATATAAAATGACACGGTCACAATAGCCTCCCTGTAGATCATCCAACTCAGTAATTAAGTGTGAATTTTTATAAAAGGAAAAAAACATTGTGGAACTAAAAGGCATATTTTAGGGTACCGCCTCGGGAATTAGGGATCTTAAACCCGGTTGGAACAGACAGGTTTTTGATGGGTGATGCCCTTAAGTGATTTTTAATACCTTAATTTAAGAAAAAACGGTCAAAAAAGAGATAAAGCATCTTGGAAAAATCATAGAACAGGACAAGACTAAATTTAAAAGATTTTTTTTGAAGCTAATATAGATGAAAAAGTGAAACAATCCTTCATATCTTGTTCAATTTACTGAAATAGGTCAGAAAAATGTGCCACATTATCTTACTGTTGATTGAATATTTGGTAATCCAAATATTCAATCAACGATCCTACTCACCACAAGATTCATATTATGGATTGGTGCGAAGAAAGACCTGATTTACGTTTTATTGAACACGTTGTATCTTTAATGGTTCGTTTACTAAAAATGATTATTTTTTTTACTTTAATTTTGATCCGTATAATTTGTTCTCAGTTACCATGCACAAACGGACATGCCTTTATATAAAACAATAATTATATTATAAAAAAATTTAAGAGTAAGGACACGCCTATCACCGCCCTACTTCCCACTTTAGTTTCCTCATTATATAAGCATTTCCGGTGAATTTGGTCAACGAAACAGGTTAAAGTTTGAAATGGGTGGAACGATACACCCATAACTTTCAGTAGAAGGGGGGCTCCATAAAGCGTGAATTATTTCGGTAAATAATGGCGGTCTGGTTCTATTGTTTTCAACTTTAACGGACCATAGTACAAAGTATTAGTTGGAATTTGTGAGTGTCTAAATACATAAGCGAAACTATAAATTATGTAAAAACGAGTGGGATTTATTATATAATGTGCTGAGAATATTTGGTGTTGTGCCAATTTATTCAAATTAGTTAAATGTTCTTACAGAATAAGAATAAGCGTATTTAAACTTTCAAAGGCATCTAAATTGCCTTTCATTACTTGCAATATGTTATAAAATGTTCAAGACACAATTAAAAATTAAATACATTTACTTCTTTTATATTTTGGTGAACAATAAATGTTAAAAATAATCCTAGTTTTTTTATATTTGAGAGACGAGGCAAGTATTGCTATGTATGTAATATTATTTTGACATTTTTGTTATTTAAAGGTGTAATCTTTGCTGAGTTTTATTTTAGCAGTGAGATAAAGTCAGTGCAACAATACTGCAAACATTTCATATATATGTTTAAGTATAAACAATGATACGAAATGTGGTAGAAAGATCTAGAATTTGGAAGCAATTTATTCAAGAAACTACATTTTTTTACTTAAAATTAAGATTCAGTTGCAAGAAAAAAATTACAAAAATTTTAAATTTTCAGGAAATTGTCATCAATATTAATATTAATTTGAAAGTAATTTTTTACCTCAAACCTATATTAAACAAAAGTCATTTACCTTGAAGGTATGGTGCCAAAAAGAAAGATATTTCAATTTGTATATTTCCCATAGTTTTTGTACGTATAACTACTTTAAAACTATGAAATTTTTTATTTAATCTTCAATTTTTTAAATACATTATTTAGGATTTATTTGACACATTGCTGAAGTTAAATGTGAAGTATGTGTGAAGAATTATGTGCTTAGGAGGTGCTAAGGAGTGCTTAATTTTCATAATTTATATGATTCCAAATCAAGAGACGTCTCACCTCCAAATAGTAGTAACTATATCTCTACAGCAGCTACTAACTCATATAGTAATGTATTAAAATCGAGTTCTGTTCTTCTTATCAAAAACAATCGCGGAAACGGTCAGGACAATATCTTGGCTGAAATAGCACATTCAATCAATCCAGGGGATATAAAGGCTTGTATTAATAACACCAGGAAAATACGTGGGGGTGTTGCTGTCCATTGTCAGGATGATAAATTGTTACAGGTTTTAAAAACCTCTCTTAGTACTACAGTAGGAGACAAATACAAAATTGATGAAGCTCTAAAATACAATCCAAGGTTACTTGTAAGGGATGTGCGATTGGAGGGATTGGAAACACCTGAGCAGATAATCAATAACACCACTGCTTTAAATGATAACTTGGAGGCTGTTTCCTCTGAAATCAGGTTTATTATCAAGTTAAAGCACTCGAATAACATATATGACTTGGTAATTGAAGTCTCCCCTACGGCTCGGGAAATGCTTCTCAAAAAGGAATTTATTTTTATTGGATGAAGGAAATCTAAAATTGAGGACTATTTACGTGTTACTAATTGCTACCGTTGCTGTGGATACGGCCACACAAGTAGGAACTGTAGGGAGCGCAAAGATATCTGTCCCAAATGTAGTAAGGACCATAATCTGAAAGAGTGTAAGTCCAGTGAGAAGAGTTGTATAAATTGTGTTAGACTAAACAAGCAAAATAGGCATAAATCACCTATCGATCATACCGCTTATAACAAGGATTGTCCGGTATATGTAGGTTATCTTTCGAAACTAAGATCTAAAATTAATTATAACTGTTGATTTCTGTTTCTTTTTTCTTAAATGGTTTAAAATGCGCCTTCTTTGTTTAATATTGCCAATACAAATGTTAAATCTATTTTGCTTAGCATTGCAGAGCTTAATAATTTAGTAACTGATGTATTTGATGTTATAGGAGTATCTCATCCAATAATGTATCTTTACTCGGCTATTCATTTTATAGGAAAGATAGAGTTAACAGGAGAGGTAGTAGTGTGGGGGTTTATGTGAGGTCCGCCATTCCATTTGAGATTGTCAACGTCGAGATCGATGTAAGTTTTGACTTTATTTTTCTAAAACTAAAACTAAATATCTCTAGTGTAGCATTGATTTTGATTTATTGTCGTCCCCACACAAGGGTTACTAACATTATTGAATTTTTTGATGAATACATTCCTAATTTGCTTACTTTTTATGACTTTTCAATTATAATAGGTGACTTTAATATTGACATGCTTAAGCCAAATTTATTATTCAATGTTCTGGATGCTCACGGATTCAATCAACTTATAAATGAGCCTACACGTATAACTAACTTATCAGCTACATGTCTTGATCCAATTTTTATAAGTTGCAGAAATATTTGTTACAATAGTGGCACTATAATTTCAAATATAAGTGACCATAACTATATGTCATTCTGTACTTTAGATATAAAAATGGAAAAACCGAAGCAAAAAATTATTAGTCTCCATTGTTTTAAGAATTTTAATTTAATTAATTTCGAAACTGATTTGCAAAATATTGCTTGGGACCACTTATTTTACATTAAAGATATAAACGAAAATGTTTTATTCTTGCAAAATAACATAACTTTCTTATTTAACATACATGCCCCACTTAAACAAATTAGAGTTAGTAAGAAGCCAGCTCCATGGCTAACAGATAACTTAAAATTAATTCTTAAGGAAAGGGATAGAGCACTTACGAAATATAAACAATGTAAGACACCTGAAAATTGGAGTCTTTACAGGGATAGACGTAATTTTTCCCTTGCATCCATCAGTCGTGAAAAAGCGGCATATCTACACCAGTTGGAAGCTGTCAAATCTCGTAAGGGACTTTGGAAAGGTTTAGGTAACTTAAATATTAAAACAGAATCGCAACTACCAATTGAGCTAGGTCAGCCCAGTACAATTAATGACTATTTCATAAGCATTTTCAATAAGTCAAATGCTTGTCTTAACAAAATTAACTATTACCAAAACCATAAGTTTTGCGCAGATCACACCTTTCATTTTGCCCTGGTGGACCAGATTACTGTTTCTAAAGTCATTGATGATATTAAATCCAATGCAGCTGGAAATGATGGAATTTCTCTTCATATGTTGCGTCTATACTTGCCACATCTTATTAATCATATTACTCACATTGTAAACACCTGCCTGGAAACTGGTTATTTTTCTAGACCATGGCGCGAATCTATAGTCTGCCCAGTTTCCAAAGTTCCTAATCCCAAAAATGTTTAAGACCTACGGCCCATAAGTCTCTTGCCTCTTGTCTCTAAAATCTTGGAAAGAATAGTACAAAGTCAACTAATAAATCACCTTTGTGAGACTAGTATTCTGCCAGCTCAACAATCTGGATTTAGAAAAGGTCATAGCACTACTAGTGCTCTTCTAAATATTACAGATAATATCATTACAGCCTTAGACAAAAAGTTGGCTGTGATTTTGGTGGTACTGGATTATTCAAAGGCATTTGACTTGATTGATCATGATTTGCTCGTTGCCAAAATGTCTTATTTTGGTTGTGATGACTCCGTCTTATCGTTTTTTAAATCGTTTTTATGGAGACGGTTGCAGCGAGTACGGGTATAAAATGAATATTCTGAATCAAAAATAATACAGAAGTAAAGTTTCCGGGATACCGCAGGGATCTATATTGGGGCCACTTTTGTTCCTAATGTATACCTCTGATCTACCTAACGTAGCCTTAAACTCGGACGTCTACCTGTATGCGGACGATACTCAGGTTCTTCACCTATTTAATCCACATAATGTTCAGCTTGCAGCAGACTCCATTAATTTTGATTTGGAGCAGATAATGTATTTCTTCAGTGAACATAATTTGCAGATTAACCCTATTAAAACTAAAGTTCTATTGTTTGCGGGTTGCAATCAACGACATAATATAGAAAATACACTTAATATTACGCTTAATAATACTATTCTCACTTTTTCAAATCACGTAAAAATTTTGGGTCTCATTGTTGACACATCTCTCAGATTTAGGGATCACTGCAATATGTTATTACAAAAATATTATTTACGCTTGCGAATGCTTTATGCAAATAAAAGTATTTTAAATTACAAAACAAGAAAAAAGCTTTCTGAATCCTTGGTTATGTCTATCATTAATTATTGTATAATTGTGTATTACCCATGTCTAGATCGAATAACGTAAAATCGCTTGCAGCGTATTCAAAACACATGTTGTCATTTTATTAATAATCTTAGGAAATACGACCATGTATCACAAGCTATACTTCAATTTAAATGGCTAAAAATTGTGAATATATTTAAGTTGTACTTATTAGTATTTAAATATCGCCTATTTAAAACACGCACACCTGTGTCTTTGTGTGAAAAGATGATTTACAAAACTGAGGTTCATAGTCGTAATATAAAGTATAATATACTTTCAATGCCACGTCATACTACATACTTTATTCAATAGTAAAATTAAGGGCGGTAACTAAAAAATAAGAGTGGTTCTGCGACGATGACCTCTAGAAGAAGTGCGGCTACCTTAACCAATGATGACCCTACCGAAAAAATGATTTTAAAGATCTGCACGACATTCATTAACCAGCTAAAAACAGAATTTGATGCTCGTTTTAACCTGATTAAAGGTAAACTTAGTCAGCTTTTTGCCTCGTTCATGTCTCTAAATGGGCGTATTAATTCCAAGAAAGTAGATGTTTTGGAATCAGGCTTAGATTGTGTTAAACAGCCATTAATGAAATGCACTACGCATTGTGGTATATGAGCATTAAAGTATATATAAATGAGGATATCGTGGAAATAACTACTAATTTTATTTGGTCAACACTTAAAGGTGTTGTTCTCGGTTAATTTATTTAATTGTTACTTAGCTGATGGAACATATGTTTTACTTTAAAGTAGTATTAATTTTAGTTTATTGATTTATTTTTTTTTTAAACTAGATACGTTAAGAGATAAAGAGAAGCTTTTAGCTAATCTTCGCCTGTTCAGGCAAATACTGTAATTTGCAGGGTTTGTTAAATAAAGACGATTTATTATTATTATTATTATTAGTATTATATTATTATAATTATTTTATGAGCAGCACATTATTTTATATATTATTTTATAGCAGTAGGTTAAATAATTTTTTGCCATTAATTTTTTAAAAAGTTATCCTTCACTTTTTTACTCAAGTTCTTATTTTACGAATATTTTATTTACAGAGTGTTTTCGAACAAAAAATACATTTCTTAGAGTACACATTTTTAAATTATAATAATATAGTTGTAGATATAATTTCTGTTTGAAAAAATGTATTTATTTTTTTATTTGAATGAAATGTTCTTTAAGTATTTAATAAATATTCAATGGCGCGAGACATATTTATTAAATATTCGCATTTTAATATTTATTTAATATTTTGATGCTACTACTGGGAGAGGACACACCCCATAAAACATGAAATTCTTTGATTTGATTTTTCAGATATTTAATTATTATGGTTAGATATTTCAGTATCTAACAATGAAAATTATACAGATCATTATAATATTTTTCGTAAGGATCGAATATCCTATTGGATACTTTCTGCTACTTCTCCTGCGTGTTTAAAACTTCTATAGAAGTCACACTAATTAATTTACAATATTCAAACCTTAAACCAGTGAGGGTCATAAAGTCAATTTCGACCATTTTAATTAAACTAAGGATAAAAAATGTAAGTACATTTTTAGTCAGTATCTTAAAGTGTTAACAACTACATTTAACAACCATATATTGGCCTATGACATTTAATCTTGATTTAAAAATGGGCCCATAATCTTTAAGAACATTAATCTTTTTATCTACGACCTTGCATCTACAACATAATAAACTTCCCTTAATAAATAGTCTTGCTAATGCCAACCGACTTACGTATATCCGATAGCATGTCAATCAGTTATTTAGGCCTGGAAAGTTTCATTTATATTACACCGGAGCCTAATTTAAGGCCCCTTGGTAATAGAGCATACACGGCCTGAAAACTTCTATAATCATATATGAGGAAAATAGTACATACAGTAGCCACGTAATTATATATGTCGCATTGGTCGGTAGTTTGCACGCTCAGGGGTGTAGCAAGAACTGTTTTAGCAAAAATAATGTTTTTTTTTGTTTATTTTAGAGTGTTTTACAAATTAGCAGGTCACTCTATTACCTGTATTTTTTATGTATTAAAGTAAAATGTTTAAAAAAAATACTATTGATCACAAATCTACCAGGAACCTAATATTTTCCTGTATTGAAAGCTCTAGAAACATCTTATTCAGCTGTAGAACGAAAAATACAAGCATCAGGACTATAATCATATTAGTAATTACTCGACTTTCTGTGAGATTAATCTCATAGTAATTCAATAGTAAAATTAAGGGCGGTAACTAGAAAATACGAGTTCTGTAATTAACGATAGCTACCTTGGAGAACAATAGCTGTTCTGCGACGATGACCTCTAGAACAAGAAGTGCGGCTACCTTAACCAATGATGACCCTACCGAAAAAATGATTTTAAAGATCTGCACGACATTCATTAACCAGCTAAAAACAGAATTTGATGCTCAAGCTAAGTCAGCTTTCTGCCTCATTTACGTCTCTAAATGGGCCTATTAATTCCAAAAAAGTAGATGTTTTGGAGTCAGGCTTAGATTGTGTTAAACAGCCATATAAATGAAATACACTACGCATCGTGGTACATGGACATTGAAGAACATGAAAATGAGGATATCGTGGAAATAACTACTAATTTTATTTGGTCAACACTTAAAAGTGCTATGGAGAAAGGAAATACTGCTAGACTTAAAATGCTCTTAAGTCCTATAAATGAAAACAGGAAAAGATTCAAGCGACTAAGAAAACTGTTAATCTACTGGCTACGGAACAATCAAAAGAAACCTCTTCTAAAGAAAAAATTGTACAAGCAATAAAAAATTATAAAGCCCCTGAATAGCTGAACTTCAAAAATATGGTGGAGATACTATCATAACACAACTGCAAATCCTATGTAAACTATATGGGAAAAAGAAGGTATCCCCAATGACTGGAAGGAGAATATTATGATACCGATTCACACAAGAGGCATTGGAACGATCTGTAAAAACTACAGAGGGATAACACTAATCAAAGTAGCCAATAAACTTCTATAGAACTTAATTCTAAGCCTAACCTTCTTCACTAAAAAAATATTTAGAGACTACCAGTGCAGTTTCAGACCAAACAGATCAATAGCTTATCAGCTGTTCACCATTAGGCAATTACTAGGGAAGAGTTGAAAATTCAATTAAGACCTCCACCAGATATTTATAGACTTCCAGCAGGCACACTGCAGTGTAAAAAGGGTCAAAATAAACAACAGGAATGAACGTAAGGAAAGAGAGGGTAACATTTCTTATGACAAAAAGCAATAAATAGACCACAGTCGAAACAAACGAACCATAAGCAAGAAGCTAGGAAATATAAATGAAATGGATATAAAAATACTGCATTCTTCCATAAGATATATCCATAAGCGAGAAATGTTACAGAAACACCTGAAACACGAAGATCAGTTAAGACACATAAATAGAGACATATTAAAGGCAGTTGGAGAAGAGACTATTGAAGAAAATTACTACATGGAAAGTTAAGAAGGCAGTATCAGATATTAAATCGGCAAAGCTTCTGAAGATGGTACTAAGATCAAGGCAGTCAAGGCATAGGAAGAGATATTACTGAAGGTAATAACACTCTTATTTAATAAATGTTTTATAGAAGCAACAGCCCCTACAGACTAAAATAATGCCATAGCCGTTATCACATACAAGAAAAGAAATTTTGCCAACCTAAATAAATATGAGCCAATAAGCTTACTGTTACACCTCTTACGTGAATTATTTACCAAAATTATTACTAGGCACTTTGATTCTAAGCTTGACTCCAGAATAGGCAAGTTTTTGGACCGGGTACGAAACTAATGACCACCTGCAGGTTATTAGAACCTTAATAGAAAAATCCGTCAAATATAAGAAACCACTCGTAGTGTCTTTGGAATATAAAAAAGCTTTTGACCTTATCAGACATAACAAGATCTTCAATGCACTTGAAGACTGCCCAGTTGACAGTAAATACTCTTCCATCCTACAACATATCGTCCAACCACGCAACAGCAAATGATTATATGAAAAGACTGGTAAATTTAATATCCGACGTGGAATTCGACAGGGAGACACAATCTCGCCATGTCCAAAAATATGGAGCTGGAGAGTCTAGGTAAAAATATCGATTAAAAAGATCTGAAACACCTCTAATTTTTCCAAGGACATTGTATTGATATCAAATTGCCCAGGTAAAACGGATTCAATGCTGTCAGAACTGAAATTTGCCTCACACATTGTTGGTCTCAAAATGAACGTAACAAAAACGATATTCATGTTAATTCTGGTCCCTAGCCAAAACTCTCTGGAACAGGGAAAATAGATGGTCAAAGTTATATCCTATTAAAATCTAGGATATCAGATCACAATCGGCAAAGATAATCGAAGATGCGAAATTGACTAGAAAATTGGACTAACATGGGTAATAAAGAGAGTAAACAGTTAATATAGTGAGAGTTACACACCGTGCCATGGAACATTCTCTTTTGGGAATTATAATAAGGGATAGTTTTCAATGAAAAAATATGACCGGCGTTACACATGCGGTAGAGCGAATAAGTTGCTTGAAGTAAAGTTGGATTGGAGAGTGGACATGTCGCAAGAATGCCATATAAAAATTGATCAAAAGCTGTATAGAATGGCAATCCAGAAAACAAACCTTCGGAAACAAGAGATGGACACATGCATGATGTGACATGCATTTTGACAAATTGGAGTCATGACGGGAAAAACTGGAGATTATTGAGAGATGCCTATGTTTGGCAGTAGACGAGACAGGCTGTTTGATGATAATGAAAAAGATTATAATGAAATAGGATGATGATGATGATGACTGAAGGATGCTATGGTATTGCCTTTCACATCAGGGAATAAATATAAAAGATTCCTTGACTCACTTCTCCCAATTTATTGTTTGCTCCTTATGTAAAAATGTTGAACTTTTTTCTGAAATCATTGATCTTAGAATATTCTTTTAATATATTGGGCCTATCGGAAATATAGCTCAAGGCTAGTATTACTGTTTATGATATGCAAGTTAATAATTAGAATATCGTAAAGAGGGATAGAGGGTCTATTAAATTTGCTGTGCGAAATTTAGTTGACCAACTTGAGAATGTGTGAGTTACAGTTAAGTGCGGTGGCAAAAAATTATGTCTTGTGTCCTTGTACAGGCCACCTGCTAATATGATTCATAGTAAGGAGGTGTTGGAAGATGTATTGGTGGAGCTTTTACCTCATTTTGATTTGGTTTGTTTTGGAGATGACCTAAATATTAGCTTGTTAGATTTGTCGGCTTCTATCTCAAATGTCTTTATAAATAGAACAGGTCAAGGACGTGACTCGTAGTAATAAATGTTGTAATACCTAGCTAGATATATTAGTAAGTAGTGTTATGTATGTCTGTAAGTCCTTTGGTTGATGAAACAAAAGTCCTCGAAATATATCACCTTTTGAACCGCAAACTGGTTAATATACTGTAAAATACAGATTAATTTTCAAGACTTATTTCGACTTTAAACATTTTTATTACACTAGTTTTGGAGTAGTAAGGAAAGTAGTAAGGAAATAGTAAGTTTTTTTAACAAAAAAGTAAACCAATTGTTTGACATACTTTGATAACAAAGCGTCCAGCTACTTGGTTCACAGAAAACCTTAAGTTTAAAATGAGGTTAAGGAACAAGGCTCTCATTATAAAAAACAGAAAACTGACGAAAATAAATCACTTAGAAATCTGGCTAATATTATAGTAGGAGCAGAAAAAAGAGCTTTTTTTAAGGAAACATTTAAAAAGTCTTCTTAAATTTCTAGCGCTCAATTAAATACCTTAATCTCACAGGCAATGTATCCACTTAACAAGTCTGATATTACTGCAGATCAATTTAGCGATGTTTTTGTTTAGTCGCCTCCGCAATTTTTAGATATTAACACTAGTTTTGTCAATAATTATTATAACAATATAACCTTTCAGAACAATGACGTATTTAATTTTTCCCAATTTCTCTAAATCAAACAATTTTCCATTACCAGTGCTCTTCTATGTCAGTCTCCTTTTTGTAAGAATAACAACACTACTACGCTTTACTTAAGGTATCTGATAACATTCTTAGGGTTTGGGATGCAAACTTGTGTACTATGCCTCATTATTTTGGATTTTAGTAAAGCGTTCGGTACCACAGAATATCAACTCTTATTAACTAAATTAAAATATTATGATTTGGGACATTCCGCTCTACGATTCCTTTAAATTTACCTTATTAATAGAAAACAAACTGTGATATACAATGGCTTAAATTATGAAAGTAACATAATTAGTAAAGGTATCCTCCAGTACAGCAGTCTTAATTTCTCTTACATTTTAAGACCCATCAATTTGCGGTTGACACACAAGTCTATACTGTTTTAATCCTAAAATGTCATTGGCATGTAGGGATATGAACGTTGATTTGCAAATGATCCATATTATTTTCATAGCTCATAGACTCGTTCCTAATGAAAACAAAACTCAGTTAATTTTATTTGGTAAATCTTAAAAAACTATTTTGAACGCTCAGAGTTTTTCACTGGTTTTATAGGGCATTTTGTAGAGCCCAATAGATAGTCGTATCATTAGTTATACAGAAGAGTTCTGGAAAAATTGGGTTATTATATATATGTAAAGAAGTTTTTGAATTTTATTTCAGTTACTGTAATATTGTTTATATTTCTTGTTTACCTTTATTTCGTAAATTTAATCATATGATTATTATAACTGTATCTAAAAGAATCCAGCTGGCTTAATATAAGAGAAAGATACCAGCTACATATTTTGTGTTTGGTCTTTAAAGTCTGAAAAACTTATATTCCAGATTATCTATGAGGAAACTGAACACTCTTTCTGATCCTTTCGTATCAGGTAATCGGTACTAGTAAAGTTGGTTTATAATTATTTTATATGCGTATAACCTAAATAATATTAGTCGGTACATTTATGTCAATACCCTTTCATTCGCAAATTTTTTATGAATAATGTATTAAAGTAGTTATATAAGCAACTTGAGTTGGATACCGTCACCCTATTTGAACTTATTTCTGCATAAGTAAATGAGTAAATTGAGGATATTGTGGTAAGTACTATACTCATTTGTATTTGTTTAATATTTTTGATATTAAAATAAGTGACGCAATACCCATATCAAAATAATTTTTTACGAACCCATTTTTGAAAAGAATAAAAAGATAATTATTCAAAAAAAAACACTTAATCATATAACGTCATTTTTAAGCATAATTTAAATAAAAATGACAGCCTAATCACATAAAGCATATTATTAAGACATGTAGTACTTTATAGCGCCAAATGGACGCACCATTGTTTCTTTTTAAACATTCCTTCTTCTTCGGTTGAACAATGCACAGCGCTGTCAAAGACCAGAGAAAAAGAAGAACCGCGTGATTTAAGGATGGCGTGTGGGATTACAAAGAACGTTTAATTAAATTTGACGTCGCTCAGGTAAAAACAAACCGCGACTAATGAACTATTATTAAGCGAGGTTTTAATTAATAGAGCGACTGTTATGTTAATATGAGGAAAGTCTTGAATTTTTGATAAGAATTAGCGTTTTTTCGCCGATAATTTCGGACCACCCGCCGTGTACCAACATCTAACATATTCAAGTGGCCCCCGAAAAATAGAAGAAAAAAATAACAAAAAGAAACCACAAAGACACACGCCGCTAACCCGCATACACAGTATCATAAATCACCACAGGAAATTGCATTCGGCTCTTGTTCTTTTATTTCGTTTTAATTTTGAATTTTAACGGGGTTCATTAACGAACCGTAAGTGTGTGTGCATGCTTCGGCTAAGGAGATTTTTTTACATCGGTAAAGCGCAGGTTAAGCTTAATTAATTATTATTCTGTAAATGAACTAAGCGGCGTACACCTACCTAATACTAAGCAGAGTCAGGTCGTTGTCGGCTTTTATAAAATAAAAAAAGGTTATTTTTGATACGCCCCTGGGTAAAGATTAATATATTATGTGCTGAAATGAACAATAGTAAGTGTTTTAGGGATTAATGAGCAATTTTAAAAGTAAGATTAGTCAAATAATTGAGGTTTTCAAAATTAAATTAGTAACTGAAATTTATTATTATAAAGGGACTGTAGAAATATATCGGTCGCTCCTTTTTTATTCTTGGATAAAATAATAATTTTATTTATTTAGGTAATACCTAGTGACATTCAATAATAATTATAATTTAATAAATTAAAAAAAAAATATAACCCTTAATGAAATTAAAATAGTAAAAACAAAGTAAGGATACTTAAGTAAAACAAAGACACATACATAAAATTAAAAAAAAACACAAAAAAATAATTTACATCTAAAACAAGGTAAATAACCTTTAAACTTGACCCTATTTAGCAAAATACAAAAGTGTACAAAAAATACACATAAAAAAAATATAAACGGGTTATTTTTTAGTATTGTGAATATTAGGAATGGTAAAATTTAAGAAAAAGGACTTTTTTTATAACAAAATTGTTACCCCTGTTTTAAATTTTTATTCGTACGTTTTTCCCAGTTTATAATAAATATATTTAAACAATAATAAAAACAAATATAATAGTACTTAAATTAGTGGTAATACAAGTACTATTTCAGCATTGACATAATCAGATTTAAGCGTTATTGCTATCCACAAACAGAGTTTTTTTAATGCGAAAATAACGAGAAAAAATACCAAGAAATAAAATATTTTATGGAAAAAATAAGGTAAAAAATTACCGACAACAATATCGTTACCAAAGTACCAAAATACCGTTTTTCTTTAAAATATTTAATTTAAAGTTTGCCTAGATGCTCATAGCAAATACTAACATTTAAATTGTGTATTAAAAAGTGGCTCTGAATGCATAGAATTGAAAAATTGCTTTAAGCAAAAAATTACAATAGAATGGCCAGCTCGCTGACCGGACTTAAAACCCCTAGACTTTTTTCATAAGGCTCTCTCTTTATTCCTAGGTCTTTGGTTTAATTTATAGTTTTTATAGTACATAGAAAATATTGATAAAACTCTTTCGCAAGATGTTAATGTTTAGATTTAGGAACTTCTAGATAATGAAGAATAAATTATCAATAACGAATTCTTTTACTATTATACATATATTAATAATTATTTTCAATTTTGTTTCAAATTTATACATTTTAAAACATCTGTATTAAAACATGTTTTATTTTATTCTATTCATATAGGTATTTAAAGTCCACAATAAATTAAAAACAATTTTTAATATTTTACAGATATGACTTCTTAATACGCAGTTTCTGGAAGATTTATGGAAAATGCTAAGAATTCTGAGAAAATGGCCAGCTCGCTGACCCGATCTGACATCCCTTGGTTCCTCTTTTTAAGGCTATGTCCATGTCATAGGTTTATATATTGTTAATTTATGTACAGAAATTACTTATAGTGTCCATAATATATGGTAAGGATAATAGAAAGCATTCGGAAGACACTAAAATTATGATTTAGGTAGTTCTGAACACTCTAGAAGCAACTATCAATAACAAACTCTTTTACTACTATATATTTATACTATTTTTTAATTTTTATTTCAAGTTTCAAGTATTTTAGAATATTTATATTTTAGGCTTTTAAAGACTTTGTTTTATTATATTCCAAGCATTTAAAGTCTACCATAAATTGGACACAATTTTTCATTTTTACTGATTTAAATTCGTAATACGTAGTTTCTGGAAAAATTATGCTAAGCAAAGAAATCCGAGAAAATGGCCAGCTCACTGACTCGATCTGGCACCACTTGATTCTTTTTTTATGAGGCTATGCCCATGTCAAATGTGGAATAATTTTTCGTTTTGACACATTTAATTTCTTAATACATTCTGGAAAAATGATTCAGATCAAAGGATTGCAAGAGAATGGCCAGCTCGCTGACCAAACTTAACACACCTTGATTTTTTTTTCTAACGCTAGGCCTATGTCTTAAATTTATAAACTTGTAGATTATTAATGTATGCAGTCTTTATGCTATATGGAAAAAATGGCACACCTTATTCACGAAATGCTCAAATTATTATTCAGCTACTTCTGTGTGAAATAGTGTAGAAGGAACTATCAATTTAACTACTATATATTTGTACTTATTTTTCAGTTTAGTAATTTTAAAACATTTATATTAAAGACATGTTTTTTTCATTCCAGGTATTTAAAGTCTACCATAAATTGGACACAATTTTTCATTTTTATAGATTTGACTTCGTACTACGTAGTTTCTGGAAGAATTATGCTAAGCAAAGAAATCCGAGAAAATTCTCGACGACACCACTTAATTCTTTTTTATAAGGCTATGCCTATGTCATAGGTTTATAAATAAAATTGGTTGTAGAATATTAATTTAAGTACAGAAGGAACCTAAAGTGTCCATAACTTAAGAAAACATTGACAGAACTATTCCACAAAACGATCAAATTAATATTGAGTAAAAACAAAATTTCTTGGGTTTACACTAAATATTTAGACTGGCCAAGTCACATAAGTTAATTGGTAGGAAGGTTGAACTTTACTTGCTTTGGAATATAGAATAAGATTTATTTCGAGGTACATTGGTACAAGGTACAAAAAAGCCATTGTAGGATACATGACATTTTCGTAATCCAAAAAAGATTAAATAGAATCAAAAAAAATAATAAAGTATATAAATTATATACAAAGTTGTAAAGGGTTTTTTAAGAAACTAGAAATATTGAGAGTATCCAAACATCCAAGCAAATAAATTACTTATTCCGATACGGGTCAATCAAAGGGCAGTCTCTATAACGTTACATCATTACAACTAATGTACAATTTTCTCTTTATCTGGACCCAAAAACCAAGGTGGACTCTAGATACAAGAAAAAGTAATAAAGAGCTAAAAATGCATAAAATATGGACTGTTATTGGGTCATTTCACTGCACCTTGTCTACGAATCCTAAAACGGATGTTTTGCAAATCATCGATCATCAACTTAGCAATTTTTGAAAAAACTCAACAATTATATAAGCAAGAAGACGCTTATATAATTATTCTACGAGTAAAAAAATAATAAAATATGATAAAATAATTCAGATTTAAGAAAAATAAATATTTACATCATCGAAGTAAAAAATGTAACTTCCTGGGAAAGTAAAATTTGCTTAAAACAAATATTCAAAGAACTTGACCTAAATTGAAATTAAAGCAGTAAACTAGTACTATGCTAGTCTCTTAATAATAATAATAATAATAATAATAATAATAATAATAGATATACTATTAGAACGTTAGATGTTAGATATCCAGTACATAAATTGACATTGACAGAGAAAGGAAAGAACAGTAAAACTTATCCACAAAATGATTCCAAGAGAATGGCCAGCTCGCTGACCAGACCTGACTACCTTTCATTTTAGTTTATATCAGCTTTAAGCTTGTTAATTTCTTGTAGATTATTAATGTGTATACAAAAATAAAGACGCTAAAATAAAAAGTCGGGAGTTTCTGAATAAAGTACAAGGAACTATCAATGAGGAAACACATTGTTTTTCAAAGTTCGTCATTCATAGTTCCCTTAATTAATTTCTTATTCTTTTTCAAATTAAAAAACTGCTAATTATAAATCCAGTTTTTAGGTATCAAGCATTTAAGGTAATTTTTGAATGTTTTCATAGATTTTAGGTAGAATATATACTGAATATAATTAGAACAACTTTTAAAAGACAGGTTTTTTAAAGTTAATGAATTAAATATTGAGAAATTTTTCTCACAATCTTTAAGGAAAAGGAACCTCGAAAATTGCCAACTTATCCACACAAAACCAGATTGTGTGTGCAAATAACATGAGTACACTGCATAGATTTGAGTCTATAGCAACAAAAAATACCACTTCATTAGCACCTAAAATATATAATAGAATTCCAAATCAAATTAAAGAAATTAAAAAAAATTACAAAATTTAATGAGGAACTTAGCAATTGAATTTAAAATTTAAATAGCCAGATTCAAAATATTGTTAATTAGATCGTTGTTTTATATGTAAAAAATTAAATATGCATGGTCACTGAAGCTTGTATTATATTTATGTTAATTAATATATTGTAAAAATTTGTATAGCTATACATGTATGAATTTTAAATAAGTGTTTTGAACTTAACTCAGTTAATTAAAACTAACATTCTAAATATACTTAAAAACCTAATTCTTACTAAAATACCAAATATGGACTAGAAAAACCAATATCGACTCCAAATTCACAAGTGGATAGTACCGCTTCATATGTTACCATTTTTATTTTTATGTAGTGTCAATTAGCATGCTTATTGCTATTAATTTTATTAAAATAAGAAATAAATACCATTTTAGTTTATTTGTATTATTTATTTAATTTTCTTAAACATTTAAAATCCCTGCTAATGAAAAGTCATTTTTGTTTCATGATTTTAGATCTTTGTTGCTTTTAGTATTATTATATTATATTTAGTTAGTAAGTATTATTATGCTTTTATACTATTAGGCATTTTTTTATCATGTTTATTTTCATGAAATTTTAA
This sequence comes from Anthonomus grandis grandis, assembly GCF_022605725.1. NCBI lineage: Eukaryota > Metazoa > Arthropoda > Insecta > Coleoptera > Curculionidae > Anthonomus > Anthonomus grandis. Next base: position 22,320,508 of record NC_065554.1, on the reverse strand, counting down.
ATACTTTTTTTATGTTTCAAATTAAGATATCATCATACAAAGCATAAAAAAGTCTATAAAACGAGGTGTCAACTACCGAAATATAATTCTCACATGTGTTTCACATAAAGAGGCACCCCCTGTCTTGAAATAAATCTTAAGCGTTTAAGAGGGCCTCTTATACGTTTTTTCTTAATAGAGTGTCAGATATATTAAAAACCTTGTTGCGTTAGTTTCACACAGGGTCCCTAGTTTATTAAGGAATTATCAAATAAGAAAAAAGAGATGCAATCAAACTATGTTAATTGATCAATTAACTGGTCGAATCATCTCAAAAGCCGCATAGAACGTGTACGCCAGGCAAATTCAAATAATCCGTCCGAATGACTTTAAAGCGTCAAAACCGAAACTGGAGCTCCCGATGGTCGTGTCGGAGTGACCCACTATGAAACTTTTATAATTCGGCCTGGGAAAAGTCCAAACAAAACTTGGTTCGAATGTCGCTTTTCGCACGAACTTCCAAAAGCGCGGTCGCCCTCAAAAACCGCCGCATTAAAGGCTCAATTCGGGTCGGCCATTTTTGGCCCCCCAACAATTTTAATGGGGTGCTTATATTTCATTTTGGCGGGAAATTTATTATTTTTTTCCTCTTATCGGCTCGGATACAATAAAATATTTATCACTGCGGTGATTTAAGCGATAAAACAAACCCAACCATTAGGGAATATTTTATTCTCAGCTTGAATGGTCATAAAATTCTCTATTTTGATTTCAACGGTTGAATGATGTAGCTTAACTTTATATTTTAAGAGATACAAACTTACTATTAGGTAGTAATTTGTGACGAATAAAACTCTCTCTCTTTTTAAAAAACACCGAGTCAGCCTAACATCTCAAACCTGAAAAACAACGTGAACAATTATTCCTGGATATCTAATTGATAAAAAACAGTGCGACTGTCTAGCGGCAATAACAATGATTTCGCTGCTGAAAAGTGTAATAATGCTTCATTTTTTATGATTTCTTTTTACATATCCAGCTTGCCAACTAGCACACTTTAAGTGCATAGCTTCGATCGTATACATTGCAATGAATGAAGTTGTTTATATTGAATTTTTTTGGTATTGCACTTTGCAGATATAGAAGTTTTATTCTTTAAATATTGGTGAATTTTAAATCTTTGCTGCTGATGTTAAAAAAGCAGGACGACCGCGTTTCTTCGGTAGAATTATAGAAGTTTTCTCTATTTTTTTTCTTGTTTTTATTTTTTTTAGACTTATTTTGAGCATATTTGGTTACAAGCACTAATAAATATTAAAACTAAAAAAAGTATAATGAAAAGTAGAAGACTCACAGATGAGCGGACTTAACTTAAATACCGAAAGAACCAATTTTATGTTCATTAGAAAATCAGTTCAGCAATAGGAAAACCTATGAATCAACGGAGAATTAGTAGAAAAAGTCAGCAAATATAAATACCTAGAAACAACAGTCAATGAACATAATAAGTACCTACACTGAGGATTAATACAAGAATTGGACAAGCCAATACCATATTTAACAGAATGAGAAATTTGTTATGCAGTAGAGGTCTAAACTTATAACGTAGAATCAGAAAACTAAGATGCTAAATTGCTTAATTCTGAGATCGAATCCTAGGCATTTAAAATGTGGTCATATGGAATAATGTTGAGAATAAGTTGGGTGGACATGGTAACAAATGAGGAGGTACTGGCGAGAACAAGAAAGGAAAGAAAATATTAAACACAAATAAGATAAGAAAGTTGCAATATCTGGACCACCTGATGATGTGAGAGAAATATGAAGTGTTGCAGAATATTATGTTATAGTCTTTGATGAATCAGACAATGCAGATGCGGTAGTGTTGCCATACGGGACAAAAGTGGTAAAAGTCGGCAGCTATTTACAAAGTTAATAGAACGAATAGTTTTCACTTGGAATTTCTTGGAAAATTTAAAAGTTGTTGGTGAATTTCCTATTATTCAATGTTTATATTTTAGCATGCAATATCTGCTTATATTAATTTTTTTTTAATTAATTGTTAAGGATCCCTCATATTATTATATAATAAAATAATATATAAGGAATGACAGCTAAGAAAATAGCTTTAAAATCCGGCAACGCTATAGTGATTAGTTTGATTCTCCGGAATAAGTTGTGTGTCAAATGTCAATAATTTGACAGTTATTTATAAACATCAACGTTCCTAAATTAAAGGAGGCAATTTGGTAAACAACTTTAAAAAAGTGTTTTTAATCGTTATATTTTTAAAATTTAATATAGGAATATTAGTAAGTAAAAATTATTTAGATGAATAAAAAAGTAACTACTGTGCGATAATACTCTGGTATACTTTTATTATTTGTGTCCATAATATTAAGTAAATAGAAGCATAGGAAAATCGTGGTCCATATACAACAAAAATTTTCGTTTGTTTTTATTAAAAAATGGTTCATCCAAAAATTTTTAATGGATTTAAAGTGAGCTTCCTAAACATCCAAAAAAAAATCTAATCGTTGGTTCTGAAATTACTCAATCACCGGAGATATGTTCTTGGATAGAGCAAAACAACAAAAATTTTCACCAGAATAAAGCAGTTCTTCACTAGCCTTGATTTGAGCTTGGAGCTTAGAATACACATGATCAGGTGCTATATCTTCAGTGTTTTACTGTACTATTATCAAGGCTAGTGTCTTGATAATTGAGAAAAAGATCGAGATATTCATGGATTGACCAAGTCATAAACGAAGGTATTAGGAAAATTTAAAAAGGCCAAAGAGTTAATAAACATCATTAAAAAGAGAAAAACATGATGCATAGGCCATATCATGAGAAGCGAAAAATACGAATTACTGAGGCCGATAATTGAAGGAAAAATTCAGAAAAGGTGCAGTTCGGCTGAAATTTTTAGAGCTACTATATTCAGGATAATGCTAGGCCATATAGATCGCCAATCTTGGTAAGCAAAAGTCCTGATCACAAGACGGATTATTTTTGTAGGGTTCTCCTGTTTCTTTTAAGACCGAGTGTATAAAATTTCGGCTTACATTTGATTCAATTTGATATTTGGAGCTTATATATACAGGGTGTAAATAAATAGATCCGAAAAAATTCAGGGGCTGATTCTTGGGTAAATTTTAAGAAAAAAACTTAATATGAATGTATGTCCTAAACGGCGTAACTTTTGATATACCGGGTGGTAAAGATTGAAGAAAAATATGTGTTTTTTTTATAATACCTGTACAGCTCATGTAGATATTTTGATAAAATTTAATATGCATTTTCTATGCATCAAAAGGCATTTTCTGAGGCTTTCTATTTTTTTTTTATTTGTACCAGTGACGGTAAAGCTTAAACTAAATATTTTTGATGAAGAATATGGTACGCCACTTTTTTTTTGTAATTCTCATTTATTTCTGAGCGAATTTAATCTTTTGACTTTCTTTTGTCCGAGGTTGCGTATTCGATTACAAAAATAACATCAATCTACCTAAATGTATTACGTGTTTATTATTAATGTTTAGATGTGATTCTAATTTTTGTCTTAAACCAAATGAAAGAAAAAGGAATTAAATAATTATAATTTTTTTTAAATTACCACCTTTTGCCATTATGCAAGAGTTTATACGTCGCCGCATTTGTCAAAGAATCCGATAATACATTCCGGGAGAATTTTGAACTACGGCACATGAATTAATAATTCGATTTCTCAAGTCATCAATATCCAGTACCGGAAAGTTTTTAAATGACCCCATGTAGTAAAATCTAGTAAATTTATATCTGGTGACCAAGGTGGCCAAAACTGAGGACCGCCTAGACCTATGCAACGATTTAAGTACGTTTCGTCTAAATAACGACGTGCTAATAAACTAAAATGAGCAGGAGCCTCATCGTGCATAAACCACATTACTCTTCTAACATCTAGGGGTACCGCCGCAAGAAGTCCTGGAAGTATGTCTAGGAGAAAACGAGTGTATGTTTCACCATTCAATCTCTGTGGTAGAAAATGTGGGCCAATAAGGTGGTCTCCAATGATTCAAACCAATACATTTAAAGAAAATTGTTGTTGGTGATGAGCTTCCACTATGGCATGGGGATTTTCATCTGCCCAAATGTGGTTAGTATGGTAGTCAATGATTGCCTCTCTGGAAAAATTATCTTCGTCGGTAAAAAGAATCTGCCTTAAAAACTGAGGGTTTTGCTCAATGACTAACATCCAACGAGAAAATTCAAGACGCCTAGGAAAATCTCGTGGTAATAGAGCCTGAACTCGTTGATTACTGATACTCCTTAGTCCATACCGTCATATGATAAACATGTAGCTGCAGACCAATTTTTCTAGTACTGGTGTCAGGTTGTTCATCAATGAAATTAAGGACTGCTTCTTCTAATTCCGGTGTTCTCATAACGCGTTGGCGACCACAATCATGCTTTCTTGGTTGAAAAGTTCTAGTTTCTCGTAGTCTTTGATGAAGGCGTGCAAATAATGTATGATGATGTGCCATTCGTTGAGGTATATTTCAGCATCCATTCTAGATGCTTACAATGAATTTCCATTAGCAAGACTATAAACAAAATGCATATAGGTCAATTTTCCATTTTGATGAAATGGATCAATTTCTACTTTGAAGGAAGCAAGAACTGATAATCAACCAACAATCATCAGCAGACATTTAATAGTTTATTACAGATTAATAAGTTTATTCATTATTTCAAAGGTTAAGTAAAAAATAAAAATGGTTAAAAGGCTAAGTAAACATTGGTGTACCATATTTTTCATCAAAAATATTACTTTAAACCTTGCACGAACGTCACTGATAAAAAAAATGAGTGAGCCTCAGAAAGTGCCTCGGTATCTCAAAAGTTACGCCTTTTAGGACATACGTTCATATTAAGTTTTTTCTTAAAGTTTATCCAAGAATCAGCCCCTAAATTTTTTTGCATCTATTTACTTACAAGTTTAAATTGAGTTAAGTTAAAACTCACTGAATTGACAATATTCTCATTTTCGGACTAATGTGATGTTGTATATGCATCCTAATAAACACAGAATTCAGCTATGACAAAGCTCTTGTATGGATTATTCGACATGTCTGAAAAGACTGGATCACGTCACTCCTTTATTTCTGGAAAATGATTGGCTTAAAATGGAACGACATTTCAAGTCTCTCTTGATATTTGATTTGATTTGATACAAGTCAAATATATTTAGTGTCTAATCTTTAGATATTTTATATAATTTTAGACAGTGCCTACGACTTTAATATTGAATCAAAATTATTCTCCCTTAATGATGTATCTTCTTGTTTTAATCTTAATATGAATAAAAGTCTTTAACCAAAATAGACTGTCCAGTACGTGACACTAATCTGACCGCAAACACGGTATGTCCTGACCATTTTGAATATTCAAAACTGTGACTACATGGCGGGGCCAAGGGATTACGAGCACCAGAATTTAATTGTATTAAAATTAGAGCTAATACCCTTTACAAACACCGGCCGGTGCAATTTAGCCACCTTTCGGTCAAAGTTAAACAAAAGTCTGCTAACGAGTGCGGTTTTAATTTTCATAACTTTTGTTACAAAAACCTGCTGACGCTCGCTGTTTTTTTTTTCCTATTTTTTTTTCGGTAAAAGTGTATCCTGATAAGGGGGAGATGCATCATCAAAGGGAAGGTGTGCATCAGACGCGCCCCCCAATAATCCCCAAATCATTCTGCCGGAATAAAAGACTAAAACTTGTCAAAGTTACCCAAGAATATAAGGGAAGGGGAGCGCAAAATTTAGTAAATCCGCATTTGCCCCGGAGCGACGAAATCGCCCACATGGAAAATAGTATTAACTCGGTTTCTTACTTAGTCTTATACCCCCCTATCCGAGTTACGATTTCTTTGAAGATCAAAACTTATTTCCCCCCATTGACAGATTGAATAGGCTTTCATTTTATATAACATTTATATAACACAAAAACACACAAAATTTATCTCTATCCGCCACAACACACGAAAACCCAGATAATATGATAAATCGCAAATCCGTTCTCGCTGATTTAATTTCGGACAATACGAAAAGTTATTTCATGCAATTTTATACACTGCACGTCATAATAGGGTAAATGCGTTTCTGGTAATGCGGCCATTGTGCCGATTAGCTCTGGAATTGCCATTTTGCGTTCGTGATGTTAAATTATCAAATATTCGATAACGTTTATTTAATAACAATAACAATATACGTTTCTGAAAATTAATTTATAGGCAAAAGGTAGAAGAAAATTGAATAAAACAAATTTATTATATAAACTGTTGCATCAATTCTTTATTTCTTTTCTTAAGAATGAGGGCCTAGAAGAATCTGAGAGACTGCGTCAAATTATTTAAGAAAAAATTAATATCGCAGTTATAGGGAAATAAAACGTGATGTAAATGCGAAAATGGGAATAAAAATGTTTTTTAGGTGTAATTAGACACGTTATGGGGTAAAAAACACTTTTTTCAGGCGGTTAGGGCACTATTAGGAAAATAAACTTGTGATTTTAAGAAATAGGTGGAAAAGTCGAATTCTCATTTATATATCCCTAACTCAGTCTAAAAATTAGAAGAGGATGGGAATGAAATGATGTTATTGGGGTATAATTAGACATACTTTTGGAAAAAAACACTATTTCCAAGCGATCCAAACATTATTTATAAAATGAAACGATGATATAGAAAATAGGTGGAAAAATCGAATTTTCATTTATATATCCCTATCTCAGTCTAGAAATTCGAAGAGAATGGGAATAAACTGATATCTTTCAGGTATCATTAGACACATTACAGAAGAAAAACAATATTTCAATGCGATTTGGGTACTATTAAGAAAATGAAACAATGCTATAGAAAAAGGTAGAAAAATCGAATTCTCATTTATATATGCCTATTTCAATCTGAAAATTAAAAAAGGAGGGGAATAATATTATGTTTTTTTTTGGGTATAATTAGACAACTTTATTAAATTTAAGAAGATAAATTCCAGAAAGTGTCGTTTAGCTTCTGGAACTAGTTTTTCAAGTATTCCAGACATTTAAAGTTATTTTATGTTTGTCCTTCCTTTTCTGCTTCACTGTTAAATATAGTTATCAAAAAAATATTTTATTGACTTAATGGTGGGCCACTGCTAATTTGACTAACTAATAAATGATTTACATTTGGTTTTGCAGGTGTTTTGATTAAAGAGTTTTTACTATTCATAATAAATTCAATTACCAAGTAACCCGTATATATTAGTTTAAACATGATGTATGGGACAGGAAATGAAAACAGGCATTATTTAAGCATTCTTCATGTTACAAGTTTACCTGAGCTCGCCTAACAACGTAATGGCTTATAAATTGGGAGAAAATTGAGTCTGGGCCGTACTGGTTTTCGCGAAATACGTCATACAGTGACGGAGAATAGAAAAATTAAATATGTGTTTTTTTGAACTATTTATATTATTAAACAGCATTTCTTTGTACGGTATATGAATTTTAGAATAATTAAAAAAAAATCTATTTTAATATTATTTTTATGTGACAAACTTGATTTTGTCTCTTAATTAAAATAAAATTATTATTTTAATTTATTTTGATTAACAAAGTTGCTTTCAACTTTGTTGATGATTAAACAAGATTTATTGCAAAATATTATAGTTAAGCTAAATTTATAAAAAAAATCCTTACAAAAAAAAATAGATAAACAGTATATTTTTCTGAAAAAAATATTTTTTTTGTATTTAGAAATTTAGGATAAAATTAACTTTTTAAAGAGTTTTAGATTTTTTATTTATTTTTTTTTAAATATTTTCCAGCTTTTATTTTAAATTTCGTTGTCTCTATTTTACTCTTTTATAATTTATTTACTCAATAATTTACTTCTGTTATTTTTAAATAATACAAAAAAAAAGTCTCCTAGTAGTAAACATTTCCTAGAGGTTTCTTTATTTTATTTATTTTATTTAAATAACATATTAAATATACAAACATAATTTTTTTTTCTAGTGGTTTAATTAATTTCATATGTTTTGTATATAATTTCTTAATGATTTTTTTAATTTGCTTTCGATTTTAGACTACTTTTTTTCTAATTTGTATTGTTCTTCTTCTTGCATTTTCCAAATATTTTTCGCATTCACGTGATATTTTCTTGCCCATCTTTACCATTTTTCTTTCCCATCATTTTAATTTTTGCTTTTCATGAATTGTTTTTTTTCCCTCTTGCTTTTCTTTCTTCTCCTCCAGACATCAAAAAATTATCTTTAAGCATTTACAACTTTTTGATCACCATTCCATAAGGTTACCTTAGTTTAGTTTTACCTTGGTCGATTCTTAACATTTACGTTAAATAATTTAGCCTTAGATCAGATTGGATTAGATTTACTATGAGTAAGCGATTTATAATCCTCCACGCACTCACTGGCATACTAAAGCTTACATTTTTGTTTCAACTTAGCGCTTTGGAACTGTTATATTTGTTTACAGAAAAGCAAGCGTTAAAAATTTTAGTGTAAAATGAAAAAGATATAGAGTACTCAAATTTTAATTTTTAATGAATTTTTTTTTATCTTTCAAAATTAACTTGGAATATTGTTGATAGCTCAGATATTATTCTTGATAGTAAATATGAAATGCTTGTAAATTTTTGCACTTTTTATACACAACTTCTTACAATAATATGGTAAAAATTGCTCCCTCATTATAAATGTTACTAAAGACTCGATCTTCATAATCCTGTAAAACTTCTAGTGATTTCCATATCTTATGCACACATTTCTTATGTCTGCAAGAGCATTTTCGAAATACCTAGAAAAAAACAAAAAATATTTTCAATTAGTTTGACTAAATACGCAAATTATAGGAAACTTCTCGAACATAGAAATAATACAAATTATTGAAAAAAAAATTAATAACTTCAAATTTAAAAAAAAATGAAAATTTTCAAAATATTAGAAAATATAAATTTTCTGAATTGAAAAGAAATTAAATTAAACTTTAAATTTTAATTGTAAATTTTTTATTATTTTCTTTATATCACTTAACTGAAAGAAAATTAAATAAACGTAAAGACAATTTGGTACTTTAATTTGCATTAAATTTTGACATTTAAGTTCATACTAGGAATTAACTACTTAATATTTCCTATTAAACGACTCTGATTTCTATTTTATATTGTTGACTTGATTAAATTTTAATCTTCTTCTTACATTTTCCAAATATTTTTGACGTTTATGTAACTTTTATTAATTTTTCCTTTTTATGTTCATCATTTTGAAGTTTGTTTTTTTTTATTTTTTCAATAGTTCCTTTTTCTTTCTAATATTTTTCCCCCTGTGCCCTTCATCTTTTAGTTTTTTAGTATTTACAACTTTCTTAGAATCTATATTTTTTATGTTCATTCCATTAGATTAGTGTACTTAATTTGACGTTATTTAATTTTTAGCATTTACTTTAAATCACTTGATATTAGGTTAGATTAGGTAAGGTTTACTGATAGTTAATGAGTAACAGCCTATCACTTGCTATTCACTGGTCTACTAAGTCTTACACCTTTTAATTTTGCTTTCACCTTTGAATAAGGATGGATACCTACTTTTTATCAAATTCAAATTTAAAAAACTAGCTTTGCTATACGTCGTTCTTAAGTATGAAAATAGGAAGCGTGTATAAAGTTTGATGAAAATTGAACAACATTAAAACATAAAAAATATAACTTATTAATGACAAGATACAAACTAATTATAATATAAATGAGGTGTAGACTATTTCTTTTTCAATTTCAAGAAAAGGTGGTGAAAAATTTTTGGTAATATGGTCTACAAATTTAACCCTATCATCAACTGTTAGACCCAAAAATTTGCTAGAATAGTGCCTTAGAATAGGCTCATTGTTTAACATAACATTATCCATAGAGCACTTAAAACTTAACACATTTCTTTTTAAGGAACTAAAACAAAAATTATTTGCGTCAGACCATTTTTTTAATTGTTTTAACATTAACAGCCATTTCGTGATCTTTCAAATCTTTCTCATGTCATAAAATGGGTTTAATCAGGAAACATTATCACATTGCCTTTTGTTGGTAGATGTAGCAAGTCATTAATTAAATAACAGAAAGAATAGAATGCTAAAACAATAATTCTGGGAAACTCCAGTAAAAAATTTCCAGTTCTTGTTGTAAGGAACAATAATTGTCAAAGTTAACCTTCTAAACATGAACTGGCAAGTAGGATTTGAATTACTCTAAGGATAAGCCTCGAAAGCCATATCACTCTAGTTTCGATGGCAGTATTTTGTAGTACTCACAATCAAATGCTTTGGATGCATCACAGAACATTACTTCAACCACATCACCGGTATTAAGACTGGTTTTGATTATGTTTATACCCTTTTTAAAATCCAAACTGGTTAAGACCTAGCACAATTCTTTTTATTACCAAGTTTTCGACATGACAGGCAGAAAAGTTATTGGCTAACTAAAATTAAATGGATTGTTATGGTTACCACATTTGTGAAGAGAAACAATCACTTATCCCGTCTTTTCGAGTTTTAATATTTTTAATGTGTAAAAACTGCACAAAAAATTTATTTCAATAAAGAAAAATGTATCTTTAAAATTTATTTTGTGCATAAATTCTTAAGGTTCATACTTGCTTGAAATACCTTGGCTTAGCTTAGTTGCAATATTACAGTGATGTGAATTGCTCTCCGTATATAGTTAAGATTCAGTTTATAGGGCAATATACTTTCCTCTAAATACATTGACAATATGGCAGGATTTCTTACATTTATTAGAAAAAGTATTAATTCAGGCCCTAAAATTTAATCTTTTAGAAAGTAAAATAGTTTTTTCCTGTAATTCCTGACTTTCCTACTTAATGAACATTTTTTATTACAATGCAGACAGCTCATATTTTTCCTTGCTATTTAACCCCTTTGTGTACCCCGGTGTTCTTTTTTTATTTTTTGTATTGACTAATGCAAATGAGTAATTTCTAAGACATTTCTTTCTTTTTACACTCTTTCAGTACGATATCCAGTATCTTTTAGAAAGCTAAAGAGATTTTAGGTTCATTGTCTTTCTTAACTAGGTTTTCTAGATCATCAGCTTATGCCTAGACTTCATTTTTCGATTTAAGTTGAATGATGGCAAGCAGATCATTGATCAAAAGTGACCACAGAAGAAAAGTAAATACTCCTCTTCCTGAATTTTACCATCTTTCTTTATAGAAAGGGACTTATTCTTAAGTCTTTCAACAATACTTAATCCAGTCACAAATGCGTTGGATGATCCCTTTTATCAGGCTCTTTCTCTCCAGGGCTATCCAAGAGGATGTACATACTCTATTTCCTTCAGGAGATTAAAGTTCAAAATTAATTAATTAATATCACATTTTATGGGTGATTACAGATACTGTAAGTGCAAATCTTCCTTTTGGTCAGTCTCAGTATGGTTTATTAGATTATTAATTTAAAGTTAAATACGCCACTGACTTGCATAAAGATATAAAACAAGAACTTTTACGACTTTGATCGACCTATACGTAAATAATAATCATAAATAAAAGTTATGACTTTTCGGAGAGCATTCGGACTTTATAGGGTTTAGCATTTTATAAAGCGGAATTAAGCAAAAGATAGGTTAAGTCCTCGATGCTCGTAAATCCGGGCTCCGCCGTAAATTACCCATAAATCTCATTTAAAACTATGAACAATCAAACCGGGTTATTTATGAAAAAGAAATTAAAATCGTAAACTGCAGTAAATCACGGTTAAAATTAAAGAATTTTAGAGGTGGGCAGTAAATCAATCCCGCGGGGTTATGGCATTCGCAGCACTCCCGAGCACCTTTAAGGACTTTTATTTCTTTTGCAATTTCGAGGTTTTATGACCTTAAAAAATTAAATTCAATTAACGTTTAATTGGTTTGGCCCAGAGGTAAATAACCAATTGGATTATTAGTTAGGACTAAAAGTTAATAAAGTTCTTTCTTGCAGGCAGTTAAAGTGTGAAAGTGAAGACTGAAGTAAAGTTTACTTTTTCAAAATGAAATTTTTGGTCTTTTAGGTAGTTAGTTGGAGATTAATTGAGTTAAAACTAAGAGTTGTTTTTGAGTATTTCAGTGCTTTTAAAGAAAATGCTTTTATTATGTACTTAGAGAATTATGATTCATTATGTCAACGAATTTTTCGCATTCTTCTAAGCTCCTGAATATTAGATTGGGGAATTTAATGAATAGGAATCCTAAAATATTTATTATGCTATGTAATGCATAATAAAAGTTAAAGTTTGTCCAATTAAAATAAAATATAAACTCTGATAAAAGTAGAATAACTTAAACATTATACACATATAAATTTAATAATCTTAAAATTAAACTTAACAAAAATTATTATTATTATTATAATTATTTATTTAAATAAATTATTTAAATAAAACGCTTTAACAGACCTCCTTATTTGGGTAAATAATACTTACTAAAATTGTGTTTGTCTCTTTAAGATAACAACAAAAAAAAAAGTCATTTTGGAACAAATCTGGAGATCTAGGAGGCCATTTAATATCACCAGTACCTTAGATGCAATAATCATCTATTGAATTCCTAAAACTTGCATGTGTTTAATTAGTAGTGGGTTACTAGAGGCAACCTGCAGAAGTAACCGAGGGTGAGTACCTAGCGATTTTATTATAGTTGTATCTCCTTATCAAAAAAAATTAATATAATAGTCGAAGTAATACTGAAATGATTACTGTAGTTGAATTAAGATATAAATAAAAGAATAAATCTTCATAATAAAATTATAGTAATTCGAAAAAAGTAATTGCTATTAAGGCCTATGAAAATTATATAAATTATCCTTCATTTCTTTCAGGCAGTTAAAATATTCTCCGTTATTTACCAAATTTTTTTTATTTATTTATTAGGCAGTACAAATTTTAGTATATTTCAATTTCCAAAAGCCGAATTCTTTTTAAATTAAGCCTTATCCAAAATTCTGGCTTAGAATTACATGGGCCAGCACAAAAACCTATAGAAAACAAAACAAATAATTACCATTTTGAATGTATCTTGTAAAAAAAAGAAATTCATTTTGCTGGGAATGAATTTGTCAACTTTTTTATTAAGATCTTTCCTTATTAATTTTAGTAAAATCTACAGGCTATTAAAATAAATTACCTAATTGTGAAAACACCTTATACAAAATATTAATATTGTTATGCATAACTTAAATGTCTACGATTCACCATTCTCTAAATAATGAAAATTATTTAAATTTTAAACAGAATAATTAAATGTTGCATATTTAGAAGCAACTCATTATTAGCGTTAATATAATTAGGCTAAATATAATTCAATTCTGCAATAAAATAAAGATAATTCTTTTATTAATCCTAATTTTTAAAATATATTATTAAAAGCGTAGCAATGATATAATATGTTTGATAAGCTTAGCAGGATAAAATAATAATAATTTCATAAATAAAATTTAAATTAATAATAACATTTTGTCCATTAACTACTTTGTTTTTGTAGCATACTGAAATTTGTTTAACCCAAATACTCATTAAGTAATAATTTAAATAAAAAAAATAATTAAAGCAAACAAGGCTAGTTCATCAATTGATAATTAATATAAATATAAATAAATTATGAAAATTTATAATAAATTAGATAATCAAATATAGCCGGTAAACATCAAAATTTGTTTTATTAACATTATTGCATAACTTTAATAATAGGATCGACTGAATAAATATAATTAATATTTTGAATCAATACCAATAGGAAAATACTACAGGTAATATTTCAAATTTACAGTTTTAATTACAAAAAGTGCTTTTGTTATTTCACCATTCTCAACAACGAATTACATACTGAACAAAAACTTTTATAAATATAATGTATAAGTTAAAAATAACAAATTCTATTAGCAGTAATGAGCACAATTCATAAAATATATTTTACCTTTATTAGTTTGTTGTTTTTGAAGCACTAAACACTGTTTTTTTTTATTGAGTTCATTACAATACAAAATTGTTTCACGTATGATATCCATAAAAAATTTAATACTCTTCATAATAAGAATACCCAGGTCTTGATTCTAACGGCGCCTACTGCTGTTTTATATCCAGATATTTCCATTTTATCGTTTTAAGCACTGTAAATCTTTGCTTTTATGAATCGCATATACAAGCACCCAAAGTACCAAATCGAAGTTACCGCGTAAAACCGCTGGATATATGGCGGTTTTATGGTTTTCGAATGTTCTTAATTGCTGGTATGGTTCGTTTTATGGTTTTTATGTAGAACCGAATGGATTTGCAGCATATCAATACAGTATGGTGTTAATAAACCACAAATAATCATCTACCAGTTTTTTTACTTGAACTTTCTCATTTTTTTTTTATGTAGATCAAGCAAATAGATTTTACTTAAAAAAACTGAAATAGAAAAACTAAAATTTATATTTTTTAATATCATACTAAATTCATCATCATTTTACCTCTTAATAGGTAAAAAATGTAAAAAAAAACCTTTAGTCATACACGAAATAACGTTAATGTATAATGACATTTATTTAAGCAAGTTGAGATTCGTAGTCCTTTTGGTTATGCATTTTTTTGCTCTTTATATGTGTAAAAAGTAATAATAGTGGAAATTTATACATTTGTAAAATTTAAATTAATTATATTTAAAATTTTCTATGCAAATAAAATATTAGGGCTCAAAAAAGTGTAGGCCTGCACGATTTAAGTTAATAGATTCCTATTTCAATATTATCTTAATTTAATGAAAAATATCTTAGCTTTAGTTTTAGTTAGGCTGAATAAGTTAATAAAGAAGCCTCTTGTTATAAAAAAATATGTGAAAATCCTAAGTTATCCTAGCTATTCTTAATTAAGAAAATAATTAGTCGTATCTATTTGAGTTATTTAACATTAAGATTTTGTTGTAATTTTAAACGCATTTTTTTTTCTTTTTGGACACCCCTAATTAAATAAGTTTTCACTAACTGTTTTATTTTTACGACAGAGCCTTAAGAAATTTAAGTCATTAGCTGTAAAAACCTCTTATGATATGAAAAAAATATTTCAAATCCATATTTAGAAAATAGAGAGTCATGTGCATTAAAGTTATGCATGTTTTAGCGGTATCATTTTACATCTTGCCGTATCACTATATTTAACGATATCCTATTTTTACATTCAATTTATCACATTAGATTGCATGATTAATTTATTCTCATAGGAGGGTAGGTTTAGCATAGATAATCCTCAATTTTGCATGTATGCTGCTGATTATGCCTCTTGTCGAGTTAATCCTAATGGAAAGCTTGATAATTGAAAGTGCACTACAGACTTTCTGTTTACAAACATTATTTTCATGTATTATATGAATAAGGATTTTCTAAATGGCCTGGGAAAGTTTTCTTTAACTTAAGTGTATTTTTCAAGAAAACTCTTTTATGAATTTTCTTCTTATTATATCTTTAAATTTTATTTTTTTATTTCCTAAATTCAGCACTTCTGTTACAAGTTATTAGTTTTAATAGGACGGAAGTTCAAGGAATATTGTTAACATTTTTTTCGAAAAAACTGTAGGACATTGACCATTCTAAGAATGAAAGAAAAATTTTAAAAATCGGTATTTGCTTATTTTCAATATAATAATTGACATTGAATAAATATTGGGCAAATAACAATAAATGGTCTTTCATGATTTAAAAAATCATTAACCTGAGATTATAGCGGTTAATTATTAGCAAGTTATTTTAAAATTTCTAAATATTTCGGCAATTTTTTTTTAAATTCAACACATAAATTTTTTAGGTATCAAAGTGTAAGGTACTTTAAAAAGCTATAAGTGCTTTAAATAGCGTGATAAAAAAAATAATATGGGGGTTAAAATATTGTAAAAGTCAACTCAAGTTGACTTTTACAATATGTTATTACCTCAACAAAACTTTTTATTATGTTTCTCATGCTACTACTTTTCTTAGAAACTGAGGCCTATAAATATGTGAATGACTGTGTCTTGTATCTATATTTTGGGGTTTGATTAATCTAAAGCAGAATCACATTATGTGAGTCATTTTCAATAATTTCTGAAGTTGTCAAGATGAATCTGTGTAATAAAATGCTCTTGTTTTGGAAATTTAAGTTCTTTAAATAAGCTGTAAAGCGTAAATAGATTCTAAGTTTCTGACATGAATCAGAAATTTACATAAAGATCCTGATGAATTTCTAGAGCTTAGATTCTTGGAAATGGCAATAAATCATCTTGGTTTTATGTTTTAAACTAGAACTAAAAAAATTAAGCTTAACTTATCCTTGTTTAAATTATGTAAAGAATTTTCTTAAGGATTTTCTTAACTTTCTTATATAAATGTTATATAAACATTATCGTGGGCATGCATGAGATCCTGAAAAGCAATCCAAGAGATTCGGATTTGTTCGTAAAATCCAACTGAATGGATTCCAACTAACAGGGCCAGAAGGTTACTTAAGAACCTTAATGGATTTCTGGAGAGTAATCAGAAACCAAAGAACCTGAAAATATAAATGAGTCACCTTAGTTTTACATCTATAGATTAGATGTAAAGATGTAAAACTTACTCTAATGAAATAAAAAATTTCCTTGCAGAATATCCAAGCTTCTCAAAGACAATTCTAACTAAAGCTGGTATTCGTGGCAATGGAAATCGTGTGAGACTTTCTAGGAAACTCAGAGTTGACTCTCGAAAAGCCACTAACGAATGAATTCTGTACATTGGAGGTACTAAGAGGAATCAGAAGTTTACTTAAGAACATTGATGGAATTCTAGAGCTTTTCTTATCGTTTCTTTGAAGAAAATAAAGAGTTTCCTTGCAGAAGACACTGTTTTGGCTGTTTTCTTTGCAATTTTTTGCTTTTTTCAAAATTGAAGGTGGGTTTTAGTACAAATTTTTGTTTTTGAAAGAGGGAGTGGCATACAATTTTTTTTTCAAGAAATTATTTCGAAATTTGGTTGTTTTCATGCAATGTTACAAAATTATTGAAAAAGTTTTGCTGTATTTTGTTTTCAAGTTTATGGCATTAAAAAAAAATCTAAATTTTTCGCCAATACAAAATAAAATGTCGATGTGAACGAAAATACTAGTTATATTCTTTTTTTACATCCACTCTAGGTAAAAATTAAATTCCAAAAAAAAGATGGGAAATTTAATTTTTATTCCTTGGACACAAAACTTACCATTAGTTAAAATAAACTTTATTAAAGATAATTGGAGACACTCACTCATATGACCATATCAATGCTCTGATTTAAACCCAACAGATCTCGACTGCACGCAAGTAACTTACCCAACGTCCTGTCGGATTAAATAATAAAAATTAATCAAAATATCTCAAGAAATTTAAACAAATTTTGACTATTATTAATTTTTTTACAATTTATAAAATTATTTAAAAATGTCTTTAATAAAAATTTTAAGTTTCTTAACCGATTTTAATTATTCCTTGCAGTTAATATCTTTTATAATCCCAGTGTATTTTAGTTCCCTGAGGAAGCAATTATATTTGTCGAAACATCAGCAAATTTTTAATTAATTTGGACATTTAATTAGCGATCTCAAAAAAAGACGAATCCAAGTTGATACCGACGAAACCTTTGGAAATGGCTTATAGCTGAATCTATAAACTTGACGACGCTCAAATGGTGAATTAAATTAACCAACCAAAGGTGAATATAATTTAAAAAAATCATAGATGATCCGTTTTAGCTTTTAAAGAAATTACGTAAAACAATAAAAACTAAAGGACTTTTCAAAGGTCACGTTGCAGTCGTTGGCTTATACTGCCGTCAACTTTATAAATCAACCAAATACAAACCTGTAAACCAAAATATAATTAACTAGGAAGAAATAAAACAATACATGTTTTAATATTGCTAGAAGTTACTGCAATGTATTTATAAAATATCTTACACATAATATCTACACTGTACAACAAGAGGGTGATACATTAATTAATATTACATTCAATTGTCAGTCCAACAGCAATAATAAATAAAATATACAGTGACATCTATACAGGAAAAGGGTTAAGGGGATTCGGGGGGGCGGGGAGGCACATTAGGGAATCAAACTTATAGTTAGCACCAGTAAGAAAACACTATAATAGTACATCTCTAGTATTATATACAATATGAGAGAAAATTTACAAGGGGGTGTGGATAATAATATCTTACAAAAGGAACTAGATATAATATTATTTATTTTTATTGGTATACGCCTATATTACTGGTGAATAGTTTGTTGTACAAACTAGCCGCAGTCTAACAACAATAGCTTAGCTTAAAAATGGGATAGGATTGCATTTTATTTAATATAATTAAAACGAAAAACTAATAGGAATTATTTTTTTATACATATTTAAAGAAATTATATAACCTATAAGCTACAATAACATCACAGACCTTTAATCGCGACAATCGCCGTCGTATATTAAAATCGCTTTAATAAACAAAAAAAATAAAAGAACGGGGGAGCGTCCCATTCCGGGGTAGAACCAGTCGTAATTCTCGTTTTCGCGTGCGCTGACATAGCTTTATTTACTTGGACATTAATAACCCCTGGCTCGAAATTATTAATTTTGATTTATTATTTTTTTTGTTGTTGTTTCGTCTGTATTCCCCGGTTTGTTAAACATGCAGAAAGGTTTAATGAAGCTCGGATTATTAATAGACCAGAAAAGTTTTTATTTTTAATATTTTTTTTTGTCAAACCACAGTGGTCTAAAATGCTCAAAAACCGAAAAAAAATCAAATATTACCACCCGAGGTAAGATACCTCTAAACCGTACGAAAATGTATTAAGAGACAAATTGGCGGTTCTTTAAATAGATATAAATAATAATGCAATTAAAATGCAATTAAAATAATGCAAATAAATAAAACAATGCTTTGAATGCGAAAGTGTATGAAAAAATAAACTAGGGGTTTATAAAAAAAGTTACTAGTGGGTCATCATATAGAAGCTAATTGACAAAGCTTATGAAGGCAGAAACTAGCAGTTGCTAAAATAAACTAGGTAGTTATCTTACCTTCGTAGTTAAAATATAAAGATTTTCATAAAAAAACAAGGGGATTCAAAAAAAATTACTAGTAGGTTATAAATTAGACACAGTTCGAAATAAATAATGAAACAAATTAGCGGATCATGAAAAAAAAACTAGTGGGTTATTTTCGTAGCTAAAATAGAACCAGTTTATGGAAAAACAAACTAGGGGTTTCTAAGGAAATCACTAGTGGCTCATATACTTAACAAAGAAACTAGTGGTTCCTGAAAAAAGAATGAGTGGGTTATCTTCATAGTTAAAATAGAACCAGTTTATCATAAAAGAAACAAGAGGTTTTTAAAGAAATCACTAGTGGCTCATAAACTGAACGAAGAAACTAGTGGTTCCTGAAAAAAGAACTTGTGGGTTATCTTCGTAGATAAAATTGAAACAAAAATTACTAGTAGGTCATAAATTAAACTCAATTCGAAATATATAATAGATAAAACTAGCGGTTCGTGAAAAATAACTAGTGTGTTATTTTCGTAGCTAACATAGAACTAGTTCATCATAAAACAAACTAGGGGTTTTAAGAGAAATTACTAGTGGCTCATAAACTGCACGAAGAAACCAGTGGTTCCTGAAAAAAGAACTAGAGGGTTATCTTCATAGATAAAATCGAAACAAAAATTACTAGTAGGTCATAACTTAAACTCAATTCGAAATATATAATAGATAAAACTAGCGATTCGTGAAAAAAAACTAGTGGGTTATTTTCATCGCTAAAATAGAACCAGTTTATAGAAAAACCAACTAGGGGTTTCTAAGGAAATCACTAGTGGCCCATATACTTAACGAAGGAACTAGTGGTTCCTGAAAAAAGAACTAGTGAGTTATCTTCGTAGTTAAAATAGAAACAAAAATGACTAGTACGTCATAAATTAAACACAATTCTAAATATATAATGGATAAAACTAGCGGTTCGTAAAAAAAGACAAGTGGCTTATTTTCGTAGTTAAAATAGAACCAGTTTATCATAAAAGAAACTAGGGGCTTTTAAAGAAATTACTAGTGGCTCATAAACTGAACGAAGAAACTAGTGGTTCCTGAAAAAAGAACTAGTGGGTTATCTTCATAGATAAAATCGAAACAAAAATTACTAGTAGGTCATAAATTAAACCCAATTCGAAATATATAACAGATAAAACTAGCGGTTCGTGAAAAAAAACTAGTGTGTTATTTTCGTAGCTAACATAGAACCAGTTCATCATAAAACAAACTAGGGGTTTTAAGAGAAATTACTAGTGGCTCATAAACTGCACGAAGAAACTAGCGGTTTCTAAAAAAAACTAGGGGGTTATCTTGAAAGCTAAAATAGAACTAGTTTACCATGAAACAAACTAGGTGTTTCTAAAAAAATAACTAGTAGGTCATAAATTAAGCAATTCGAAATATATAATGCAAGAAACTAGTGGTTAGTGAAAAAAACTAGTGGGTTATTTTCGTAGTTAAGATAGAAACAGTTTATCATGTTGAGAAAACTTAGGCTCCGACATTATTATGTGGAAGAAACCGGGAGTCTCTTCTCCCTGTCGCCAATTCGACTACAATTCAAACATGAGGGCCAGGCATCAACCATGAACGAAAAACGTCATATCCACAGGCAACTAACTCCTTATTCTCCTTTTCTAGCTTTCTTGGTTTACTATGAGTATTCCCCATCAATTTTAGTCTCTTACAAGTTGGCTTTTACTATGATTACCATAAGGTTTCTAACACCGTAACGAAAACTACCTCTTCATTGCGATGTTCGGTATATAAGTCTACTTTAAAAGAATTCTATTACATCAATAAAACGCAAAAACTAGTCGTTCAGGCTAGATAATAATTATCCTAGCTATAACAAGGTTCTTTAAATGCCTACTGCATATCGGGTACAAAATTGATACAAAATAATAGTTATTTCATAAGGAAAATGTAAAACAAGCAACTGCAGCCCCTTGTTGACCGATCAAAGCAAATCGAAATTTTCAATAACGGAAATACTACTCGACTCGACAATTGCTGCTAAAATTCTCAGCAGCGACGAAAATTTAAACAAACATTTTCATGTTACACTACAGGTTCTATCGAGTGGTTTTAATATTAACATAAAAGTTTTCGACTTATATTGTTCAGACGCTGCGAGATAAAACTAGGGGTTCTAAAAAAAGTACTAGTAGGTCATCATAATATATAGAAGCTAATTCAAAGCGTATAAAAAATAGCGTATAAAGAAATTAACGGTTGCCAAAAAATAAGACTAGAGGGATGTCTGATCTCTGTAGTTGATGTATAAAGTTATCGTAAAAGAAACTGGGGGTTTCTAGAAAAATTATTAGTAGGTCATCATACATACATGATAATTCAAATTGTTTGAAGAAAGAAACTAGCGGTTCCCGAAAAAAAATCAAATGTGTTATCTTTGTAGTTAAAAGAAGAGCAGTTTATCCTAAAAGAAACTAAGGCTTTCTAAAAAAATTACTAGTGGGACATAAATTAAACACAATTCGAAATGTATAATAGAAGAAACTAGCGGTATCTGAAAAAAAACTAGTAGCTTCTAAAGAAATTACTAGTAACCTTAAAAAGCTAAATGACAGTTGATTCTGATTTAAAACGCTATTTTTTTATATAGGTCTTTGGGCGCCATTTCGAATTTTGACCTCAAATTTGTGAATTCAGCTGCCTCAAAGTTCTTGGGTGTACATGTACATTTCG
The DNA here is from genome assembly GCF_022605725.1 of Anthonomus grandis grandis. NCBI lineage: Eukaryota > Metazoa > Arthropoda > Insecta > Coleoptera > Curculionidae > Anthonomus > Anthonomus grandis. Next base: position 22,298,694 of record NC_065554.1, on the reverse strand, counting down.
ACTTGGTTATTACAAATTTAGGAGTTTTGTCCGCAAATGTTGGATATCAGACCACTGTGAAACGGTGACATAGACAAAAGACCGTTTAAAATCAATCAAAATGCCACAATGAAAATTTTAGCTCGCGATATAAAGGAGGAAAATGTTTCGAAAACGGTCAACGGGTTTTTTTTTGTTCATTAAAAAATGCCTCTGACAAGCCGAAATTAAATTTAAGGCCACCGCGCTTTTTAATAACGCCGTTCAAAATTATTTTTTAAATTTCGTGTACCTGGATTTAATGAACGTCGCTGCTACGGTTAAAAGTCATTCTTTGTAAAATTTCAAATTAATTTCTTTTTTTTTTAATCAAATTTTTTTTATTTATAATGCTTTCATGAATAAACATAAATGTTATCTCATTACCGGAATATTAATTGCAAACAGCGGTTAGCTTATCTCATTTATTACGTTTTTTTTATGTAGAGTAAAATTTATCACATTTTATATGTTTAGCATAGAACCTGTTTTAGCTTCTTATTAAAATTCCTATATGTGATTGTCCTCGCTTAAACTTTTAATGACTATTTTCACGCCTATGATGAGTAAAAAGATAATAAAATACGCGTTATAATATTTGGTGTTTTGGGAGTTTCATGAGAGCGCAAATAAGCCTAGATTTACTAACTTTTTTTTTATAAAATAAAGAACTAATTGGCATGTTTTGGTTTTTTGATAGGAACATCCTTTTTTTCTAGAAAGTATGAATAGAACAGTCCATAAATTTCAAGAAAACCTTACATCTTATAACTTTCTTTAGGCATAAAATAATTTTAGATGAGTAGCTTTAAAATATTTAGATAATCAACTTATTGCAGCCTCGAAACGCCAATACCAAAAAAAAACCTCATTTTCAACCCCATTCCAGCCTGAGACACTCCCTCGCTCTTTAACGCCCTAACCAACAACCATCGCTCCTAAAAACGAATATATATTACACCATTCTGGCCGACAAAGACTAGTACAGACATGACTGAATCATCATTACAACAAAATCGATAAAAAATAATCAACGGTTGCACATCAACCAGTCCATGCAATCACAATTAAAAACAAAAAAAACATCTATTACGGCCTGGATCCGTTCAACGATAAACCAATAACAGCACAACCGCCCACATGCTCAGAACTATCGAGATTCTGAGCGTGGGCACAGAGTTGTACCTGCTCAGACCCATCGATTCTTCGTGTTGCGCAGGACTGCTGCTGCTGCGCGATACCTTGCTGCGCGTCGCACCTTCTATATGATTCCCGTCGATGTCGATGATGGAGGTTCCACCCGGCCAACCTTCTGTACTGTATTTCCGATAGTTGCATTGATCGGCTGTTGAGCGTACGTAGGGTTTGGTGATTTCTGGATAGTGGGCGTCTCGTTCTGTACCCTGAAACAAACAGAGAAAGAATGGTTAGACTAGGCCTCAGAAACAAAAGATTCATAACAACCTCAACGTGAGCTGAGGATAAGGAAACTATAATTACAACCAAAATGGGAGCCACAATGTACATAAATAAGGGTTTAAAAAGATTTCTCATCCGGCTGTCTATGCATATACGCATTCATTTAGCGTGAGCATAAAGCTCGCCAGGCACGTATGCCGAAATATTCATTACTGTTTCCATGCATCGCGAATTCAAACCGTTGTATAATAACCCCCCGACCCCTGACAAACCCTCTTGCACTCCCGCTCATCTACCCTCAACACAAAACTTTGCAGCATCGCCACCACACCTGCCTTTTATCTGTTGTACGTTGTGAATATCTCTTGTCTTTTAGACGAGCGGTTGTTTATAATGGTTTTAGTGTTGGGATTTGTTTAGGGAGATTTTTGTTTTTACTGCAAAATTAAAAAAAAATATATTAATAAGTTAGTTTTATTGGCCGGTATATGATTTAAAATAATGGTTGTTTTGATGTGCGCTAACAGCCCCTACCAAAGGCAGGCTTTTAAAGGTTCCTTTACTACATAGATTAAAAAGTTTTGAATTATCTTATGTTTAACTTTCGTATTCGTCGCATTTTTATTTCTGACAAAAATGTTAACACATTTTTTCTACAAGTTCCTTTTTTGGTTTGATTATTAAGGTCAAGACAGTTACATTCTATGATTTTACATGAAAAGTCATGCCTCAGCAAGTCGTAAGTTAGATTTGTCGTGCAAGAATAGAGGATTTCCTTGAAGAATGCCACTCTCAAAGGTTTATGGTTAATAGAGTTGGGGTTGGGCAAAATAATGGCTTGCACTATCGCCAGATATGAATCCCATAGAACTTGCTTGAGACATGCTTTGCAAGGTAGTGGTAGCACGGAGAAACCCACCTAGGACTATACAAAAGCTTGTTTGTTCATGCTGCTGAGAAAGAATGACATATTATTCCTCAATAGCATACCTCCATTTTATAGACAGTATACTCATGCATCTTCAATCTTGCATAATCGCTAGAAAATTAAAAATTTTTCCAGTACCTTTATTTAAAAAAAAATATGAAATTTTTAATTTTAATTTCAATTAAACAAATAACTTCATATATAATTTTTTTTTAAATATGGAGTTTAAAAGAAATGTTGAATTCAAAAAAGAGTCGCAAAGTTGTTTTATAAGGATTTTAGTTGTTCTTTTAAGATTATTAAAATTAATCAATTAATAAGTTTCTAATCTATTTTTGCCAATGAAAAAAAACTTTTGGAAATTA